>NW_016161449.1:50841-51353 GCF_001687245.7 Rhagoletis zephyria | reverse complement strand
TTACAGTTTATCAAGAGCTAAAAGTATTTGATTTATTTTTCTGTGTGTAGCATATAAATTACGTAATTCACGTAGATATATCAATAAAACGTTCAACATTTCGTTTAAAATGTCAGATTTCCTGCAAATACATTAGAATTTACAAAAGGAATTTCACTACTAATTGCCTACTTTGCGTACTTTTCTACTACCATTTTCGAAACAAGGGATTGCATTCTTGCCCTTTCTCTGTCCTTCATAAATGCAACCTTTTGTAAGGGTGACTCCCCACACCGCAGCTGTCAATAATTATCTAACCTTGTATTATTGAATCATGCGACAGTAAATATCGACGCAATTTCTACTCCCGACAACATATTAACCATTTCTTTATTAACTATCGTACAGTGCTTATTTTGTGGACGCGAAATTGATGCGGCACCGAAATTGCGCATATGGAAACTGTGCATTTAGACATTATTTCGGTTTCAACCGAAACTGTGCATGTATGCTTTATTTCGGTATTTGCCATG
>NW_016161449.1:45594-50526 GCF_001687245.7 Rhagoletis zephyria | reverse complement strand
TATAATCCCTAAGCGCGGCCGAAGGCCGCCTACGCAGTAAGAAGTTCTGCGCAGAAATACTTCCGGCCCCTTTTTCCGGCAGCACAGAAAAGAGAGTTCTACTTAGTNATATCGACGCAATTTCTACTCCCGACAACATATTAACCATTTCTTTATTAACTATCGTACAGTGCTTATTTTGTGGACGCGAAATTGATGCNCCGAAACTGTGCATGTATGCATTACTTCGGGTTTTTCATATGCATTATTTCGGTTTTGAACCGAAATTGTGCACGCATGCATTATTTCGGATTTTGTTATATGCATTATTTCGGTTTTCTAACGAAAGTGTGCATATGGATAATTTCGTTTTTTTCTAATATGAATTATTTACTTCTACTTAGTAAGGGTTTTAATCCATAAGCGCGGCCGAAGGCCGCCTACGCAGAAATAAGTTCTGCGCAAAAGTACTTCCGGTCCCCTTTTCCGGCAACACAGAAAAGATAGTTCTACTTAGTAAGGGTTATAATCCCTAAGCGCGGCCGAAGGCCGCCTACGCAGTAAGAAGTTCTGCGCAGAAATACTTCCGGCCCCTTTTTCCGGCAGCACAGAAAAGAGAGTTCTACTTAGTAAGGGTTAGAATCCCTAAGCGCGGCCGAAGGCCGCCTACGCAGAAAGAAGTTCGTTTTCATGTATGCACTATTTCGGTTTTTGTCATATGCATTATTTCGGTTTTGAACGAAGCTGTGCATGTGTGCATTACTTCGTTTTTCTCATATACATTATTTCGGTTTTCAAAGGAAAGGGTGCATGTATGCATTATTTCGGTTTTTTCATATGCGTTATTTCGGTTTTCAACCGAAACTGTGCATATATGTATTATTTCGGTTTTTTTCATATGCATTATTTCGGTTTTCAACCGAAACTGTGCATATATGCATTATTTAGGATTTTTCGTATGCATTATTTCGGTTTTTTTCATATGCATTATTTCGTATGCACAGTTTCCATATGCACAATTTCAGGGTGCCGAAATTGATCGATCCTTGAAGTGGTTTTGATTAATTACACTATGCTGAGGTTCAAATACCCAATCGGCTAAATCTCGCAAAATAATCTCTTGTGGCACTAATCTTAATTTTTGAGTCTGGCGAGAGTTCTCGCCCTTCTCTAACCCGCAAGAGAAAACTGAAATAACCAGATTCCCTGAAACGCATATTTATAGAGAGTTTAAAATACTTTACCGTTCCCTCAGTTCGCCCGCCAGGATTTCTTTAAGTTTTCCAGCATTTAAAAAAAAATTTAAAATAAATTTTTCTAAATTGGTGAAAATGAGAATGCTTGTGTGAGATTTAGTTTTACATTTTAAAATTACTCAAAGTAAAATTTTAAAAATCTTTCGGTGCAAATATGTACATCGAATGATTCTTAAATCTGAAATGTTTGTGCAACTAATTTGAAAGTAAATTGTCTCTGTACGATTATATACATATAGATACATATATAGATTTATAATACAAATGACCCATATTTGCCTCAGAAAAAAACATCGAAATAAACCATGTAAGATTTATATATGGGTACCTGTACCGAGGCAAAAGCAACATTTTTGCTTTGCAGATCTTTCGCTGTATTACATTCGCATGAACGTAGAAATGCTTTGCTCGATATGAAACAAAAACAGGGACGAAAACGAATAAATGGAGCATAACAATGCTCAAATCAAGGCGAATTTATACATGGTGGTGTTGATGGCGAATAAAATTTTCGCCGCGGTACTACTGAATGTCAAAAATGATGTGTTTGTTGTAAACAAGGCGAATTCATTTTACAACAAACATATCATTTTGACATTAAGACGTACCTCGGCGAAAATCTAAATTCGCCATCAACACCACCTTGTATAAATTCGCCTTGGCTCAAATCATAATAAAGCGCACAGCGCTGCAGCGACGTTGTTGTTGATAGTGTGTATGAATGTATGGAAATGCAACAACGTCGTGTATGTACAGAGCAGGGAAGCGCCGCGCAAACTGAAAATCGGGGAATGGACCGTTTTATGTGGGCAATTTCAACTCGTTCAATTCTAGTATAACAAAGTTTCAAATAGCTAAAAATTACCGTTGATTTTTTGGGAATTTTCTTTGCATTTGCTTTCATGTAGCGAATGAACATAATTTATTTTTATATGGAAGAAAAATACGCAACAACTTCGGAAAAAATCCTAAAACGGAAATTTTCAGCCATTTGAAACTTGCACTTTATTATTCTAGAATTGAGTGGGCTACAAAAAGGCATACTCAAAATATTTATAGAAATTCCTGTTAAAAAACTCGAAATTTTTACGGATGTTTGTTGATTTTTTTTCAAATATTGCACAAAGTCTGGAACTTGGATTTATACCGTTTTTGTTAAAACATAAACTATATTTTTATAAAAAAAACTCAAATTAAATAACAAAAAAATAATAATAATTGGTGAGAGAAAATTTTTTCGACCACTTTATGTACATATGTAAATATTATGTACATAAATATTTTCTATTCTTTATTTGTTAACTACCTTTATAAAAATTTGGTTTGGTTTATCAATACATAGATTAATTACGTTTAAAAATAAAATAAACAGAAAGACCAGTAATATATTAGAATACATAATTTTATTTTTTTGTAAGTAAGGAGATATCTATGGGTGGGGAATTTTACGACATTTCGGGCAAAGTCGGGGAATTTCATTGTCGAAATCGGGGAATTCTCAAAAATGAGTTGGCTACCCTGGTACAGAGCCAAAGGGAATATTTTCTTTGCAGATCTTCCGCTGTATCGCTGCCTACATGCACACGAACGTAGCAATGCTTTGAACGATATGAAACAAAAACAGAAACGAAAGCGAATAAATGGAAAAATTTTTCATTCTCTTTGATTTTTGATACTCTTTTTGCTAGCGTCCCGCTGCCTATCAATATGAACGTAGCAATGCTATGCTCAATATAAACATTTTAAAATCTTTTGACGCAAATATTTCGAAAATGGTTCTATGAATCTTAAATCTGAAAAGTTTGTGCACAGTTCCAGATCGAGCACTTTAATTTGATGTATAGTTTTTCTCTGTACGATTTGTAGATCGATGGGAATAAGCGCCTTGTTTCAGAATAATATATAGACATGTAATATATATATTTGTTTTTAATAGTGTATTCTGCAATATTTAAACAACATTCAACAAACTTTGGTAAAAGTTCAAGTTTTTAATCAGGATAATAAAACAATTATGTATGTATGTAGTTTTGTAGTTCCTTAAATTTTAATACAATAAAGTGCAAGTTTGATGTTGCTGAAAAATCCTTTGATTTTTGATACTCTTTTTGCTAGCGGTGCTGTGCATTTTTTTCGAAACGAAAAAATTGTAGAATGTACTTTTTATGTTTTATTAACAACACCAATCTAGCGTCGTCAAATTAGCGCCCTTTATTATCGTTAACGACAACAGCTGATTTGGCGCTAACGAATGTTGTTAGGGAAACGTTTAATGAATAGCTAAATTGTTAAAATTGTCGTTTAGCTGACTTAACAATAACAAGAGTTGTTAAATCGCGTAGTGAATCGCACCACTGGTCTACGATAGATTTGCAAGGTCTAAAGCCACAGTGATTAGGCCCAATCAGTATACGTATATTCGATATGCTTAGAAGGCTAATTCTGCGGTAGTTGGCGCATATGGCCGCCTTTATTTTGGACTGGGCAAAGCACATTTAAATTACAGTTGCATTTATCTGACCATATTCCGTACTTGAATAGCTCCAGCACCTTTGTTGTTTTTAGCTGCGTAATTGCTATTCGTATCACTCCATCATCGTCGACTAGTAGTGCACGCGTTGATATTTTTGAATATTCACAATACTTTTCAAGTTAAAATGCATGGCGGAATAATAACAAGGTGTTGTCAGCTGTTGTAATTTTGACAAAATCGGCATGCTTATTTTCAGTGATGCCGATCTTAATTTTTATACTACTATTCGATGGGAAATAGTATCTAAAATACTACTTTTTAGTATTTCGTTTTATCGCGATTTTTAAGGAACTTGGCGTTTTCAGAACGATATTAATATTTAAAATTGCTGGATTTGTATAATTTTTGTCCAAAAAATATAAAATATAAAAGAGATCGTGATTGTCAATGGAAAAGACGTACACAAAAATCGCATGGAAAGGCGATTTTTTTAAATTAAAGATTTTATGCTGCATTGTAATAATATCGAGCCAAATGGACTACTGATACACTAGAATATAGCGGCAGTATGGTTAAATTACAATTTCGGTTATATTCTCGATATTTTTGTGTTTTAATCTATTTTAAAAATCATTTACACTCTTATAGGAAATTGCCTTATTTTAGGCCTTTACTTTTTTATAAGCTACAATATATGTCCAACCTTTGTGGAGCTGACGATACAAACATATATTGAGGCTTACAAGCATGTAATTATACATTTTTCTACATTTAATTTGAAATAGTATGCACAAATGGATTAAGATTAGTAAATAATTAGAACCTTTTATACTACTTTAAAATGCGTGACCGGAATAGACCTGCCGAAAAAGTGACGTTAAGTTACTGACAACACCTTGTTATTATTACTTCTTCTTCTTATTTGGCGCTGTAACCGCCTACGCGATTTTGGCCGAGTTCTGCAAAGCCAGTCGTTTCTCTTCTGTGCCAACTGACGCCAATTGGAAACGCCAAGTGAAGCCAAGTCCTTCTCCACCTGATCTTTCCATCGCAGTGGGGGCCTCCCTCTTCCTCTGCTACCAACAGCGGGTTCCGAGTTAAATACTTTCAGAGCTGGAGCGTCGGTGTCCATTCGAACGACATGGCCAAGCCAGCGGAACCGCTGTATTTTAATTCGCTGCATTATGTCCATGTCGTTGTAAAGCTCATACAGCTCATCGTTTC
>NW_016161449.1:23524-41818 GCF_001687245.7 Rhagoletis zephyria | reverse complement strand
GTATGGCAGTGTCACCTTTCTTGTGGATTGGGCAGAGCACACTTAAATTCCAGTCGTCGGGCATGCGTTCATCTGACCATATTCTGACCAAGAGTTGATGCATGCATACGGTGACCATAAATATGGATTCAAAATGAAGGACAATTTTTCAAAAATATGCCTACATATATTTACGTAGTATAAAAATATCAAAAGAGTATTTATGATTCTAAATTCTTAATACATTTTAAACTTTAAAAATGAATCACGTTTTCTTCATCGATATTAATCTTTTTTACATGAATATTTATAAAAGTATAGTAAAACATATTATAATTAAAATAGCTTACACGAAAAGTGAAAATCTTTAAAAGATTATTTTATATGCAAATTTTTGAGTCGTTCAAAACGAAAACAATACCCTTCTTTTTTTGTTTTTTGGTACTTTTCGCAGTTATTTGTCAAAAATCGACGTCATGAATCGACATAAACGACGACTTACAAAGGTATTTATGTGCCCTTTACAAAAATATATAATTTGTGCAGATTGTGCTCCATAGCATCTACATTTCTAATCCGAGTTTCATTATCTTTGGTTCAAAATTTACTGTAATGATATATCTTCTTTATCGGTTTTTTTAAATAATGAAAAAGATTAATCAAATGAAACTGCGTATTTGATTGAAAATCTCACTTTTTTCGACTTTGTCGACAAAATGCAAATGGTCGCCTGTAGCACTAATAATTTTCATTGAAGTCGCCACAATTTATGTATTTTGGTAAGAGGCACATCAATACCCTTCGAACTGTAAGTCGCTTACGTTGATATGGAGATTTTTTCATGAGATATTGAAGAAAAGCTACGAAAAGTACCAAAAAACACTTTTTTGAAAAAATCCATCCATTGTCCGATAATTTTAAAATAACGAATAAAATGCGGGACAAATGCAGGACACTTGGAAAAAATCAGTACATTTGCAGGTTTTTCAGGTTTGAAAAACTACAGAGGACAGACCTTTGAAAAACAGTACGGTCCTGCAAAAAACAGAACGGATGGTCACCGTAAGTATTACATATATGCATCTAACTATAGTTTTGTAAGTTCAGATACCATAAGCTCCCCACCTGTACATATTCTTATACTTCGAAATAACTAGAGTTATACGTTTGAAAAATTTGTAAGACTGAAATATTAAAAAAAATTTTGTTTTTGTTATTTTTACTTTAAATACCGAATGTACAAAATGCATACAGTGCCGCACAAAATCAATGGCACAGGGAATTTCTTACAGTGTATGCAAACATTTTTGGAAGGTTACAGTTTTATAGCTCATTCAATTTTCATGCAAATCTTGCATACATTGTGAAAAATTTCCTGTGCCAATAATTTTGTGCGGCACTGTATGTAATAGTTTTATGTGGCATTTAATGTATTGTTTGAAAGAAAACGTTATACATGTTTAAAAAAAATGAACTCAATCATTTATACATAAATCAAACCTGTGTTTCATTTAGTACGGATAAAACAACAGTAAGTATAATTAAAATAAACATAGCATCTGGTTACTTTAACATGAATGTCCTAATGTTAATTTAACACTAGATTTAACTGATTTTTAGTGTTAAACATACAGTTTGTTCAGGTTAAATTAAAATTTGAGAATAGTGTTAAATATACACGGAGGGAACAGAAGTGACACTATAAATCGTGTTGAAGAATAACAACCACAAATTTTGTTGAATTTTGGTAGATTTAACACGATTTTTTTTCTGGGTGTAGGTGCGGCTGCAAGCGGGTGTCTGCTTGGAGCAAGCGGCTCGCTTGGTTGCGAAAGCACCCCCGTCACAGCAATGGGTTGTGCGCTGGGTTTGGGACCCGCCACGTAAAACCCAATTCCAGTGAAGAAGCAAGGCAAGGCCTCGGATAAGACCCCCTTATGATGACGACCACGGCAAACGTTTAAAGGACTAGCATTTGAGGGCACGCCCTGACGGAAGAGAACGATGAGGCATCCAAGGATCTCTTCTATGAGCGCTTGGAGCGCACGTACGAGCGCAAGGAAGGGATCTTTGGAACCATCGTCGGAAAATTCAGCCTCCACGACGAAACGTCCGACAACGGATTGAGGCTGATCGACTTCGTCGGGGCCCGCAACATGGTAGTATGCAGTACTAGGTTCAAGCATAAAAAGATCCGTCAAGTTAAGTGGCTGTCTCCAGATGGAAAAACGAGAAACCAAATCGATCATGTTGTGATAGACGGAAGGCACGCTTCCAGTGTTTTAGACGTACGCACACTCCGAGGCCCAAACAGCGACTCGGACCACCATCTTGTTGCAGTCAAGATACGCACCCGCCTCTGAGCAGCAAAAAATGTGCGCCCAAATATGCAAGGAAAGCTTAACGTCGAAAAGCTGCAATCACAACAGACAGCCAGCGCTTTCGCTACTCGACTCTCACACCTGCTCTCAGAGAGCACTCTTCAACAAACCGACATATGCGAGCAGTGGAACCACATTTCCCGCTCATTAAGTACCGCCGCCGAAGAAGTAGTCGGATTTTAGCGAGCCCGAAAGAACAACTGGTACGATGAGATGTGTCAGAAAGCTGCAGAGAAAAAAGATGCCGCTTACAGGGTCACGCTGCGATCGGGCGCAACGCGCGCTATGTGGGTCCGCTATAGGATCTGAAGAGGGAAGCGAGACGTATTTGCCGCAATAAGAAGAGAGAGGCCGAAATACGTGAGTGCGAAGAGCTTGAAATGCTGGCCGACAGGAAGAATGCCCGAAAATTTTACCAAAGAGTTAGGAGACTTACGGAGTTACGAAGACCAGGGCGTACTCTTGTAAGAACAACAATGGCCGATGTTCAGAGCATACTTAAATTATGGAGGGAACACTTCTCCGCCCTACTGAATGGTAGCAGCACGGAAAGTTGTGGAGAAGAATAACCCGAGCCCGCAGACGATGATGACGGAGTCGATGTTCCTCCACCTGACCATGACGAGATACGAATAGCAATAACGCGGCTGAAAAACAACAAAGCTGCTGGAGCTGACACCCTGCCAGCTGAGCTATTCAAGTACGGTGGCGAGGAGTTGATACGGTGCATGCATACGGTGACCATCCGTTCTGTTTTTTGCAGGACCGTACTGTTTTTCAAAGGTCTGTCCTCTGTAGTTTTTCAAACCTGAAAAACCTGAAAATGTACTGTTTTTTTTCAAGTGTCCTGCATTTGTCCCGCATTTTATTCGTTATTTTAAAATTATCGGACAATGGATGGATTTTTTCAAAAAAGTGTTTTTTGGTACTTTTCGTAGCTTTTCTTCAATATCTCATGAAAAAATCTCCATATCAACGTAAGCGACTTACAGTTCGAAGGGTATTGATGTGCCTCTTACCAAAATACATAAATTGTGGCGACTTCAATGAAAATTATTAGTGCTACAGGCGACCATTTGCATTTTGTCGACAAAGTCGAAAAAAGTGAGATTTTCAATCAAATACGCAGTTTCATTTGATTAATCTTTTTCATTATTTAAAAAAACCGATAAAGAAGATATATCATTACAGTAAATTTTGAACCAAAGATAATGAAACTCGGATTAGAAATGTAGATGCTATGGAGCGCAATCTGCACAAATTATATATTTTTGTAAAGGGCACATAAATACCTTTGTAAGTCGTCGTTTATGTCGATTCATGCGTCGATTTTTGACAAATAACTGCGAAAAGTACCAAAAAACAAAAAAAGAAGGGTATTGTTTTCGTTTTGAACGACTCAAAATTTGCATATAAAATAATCTTTTAAAGATTTTCACTTTTCGTGTAAGCTATTTTAATTATAATATGTTTTACTATACTTTTATAAATATTCATGTAAAAAAGATTAATATCGATGAAGAAAACGTGATTCATTTTTAAAGTTTAAAATGTATTAAGAATTTAGAATCATAAATACTCTTTTGATATTTTTATACTACGTAAATATATGTAGGCATATTTTTGAAAAATTGTCCTTCATTTTGAATCCATATTTATGGTCACCGATGTAATACTTCTATATTGGCAGTAAGCTAACTTCTCAATGTGTAAGCATTCCGAAATCAAAGCGAGACAGTCTAGTACCGTTTTTGTCAATGTATTGTGTACTTGAGTGCCGTTTTTGTATATTTGTTGTGTACATGTTTATTTATAAACGTATGTGTTCCTTTTCTTTCGTACGTGTTTATTGATATATCTGTTCTGTAGTGTTTTCGGACGGTACTAGCTCTTACTGCCAATATAGGAGTATTACATATGTATATGGTTAGATGCTTTAGCACCTGAAACATAAGATTGAATATTCGAATTGAAATTTATATCATATTGCGGGCATATGAAGAATAGGTTTTCTAACTGGATAACTACAATGTCTTTAACTTGAAAGAAAAATATTTTATCCTATTTTACAATAAAAAAGATGTCTCTCTTAAAATCCAATCCTTTAAAAGGTATTTTGGAAAAAATTTATATTTTTGCAACTCAAATTCTTTTTGAAATTCGCTACTGTATTTGCAAATCGCACTACTGGGTAAAACAAATTTACTATTTCTGTTCACGTCAACCTGAAAGAATTTTTCGTTCGTGAGGTTATGTGTAAAATTTAAAGCAGCCTTGAGTGAAAGACTCCAGGGCACATTAACCCGAGAATTCATTGAATTTGCGCATGTCTTGAATATTTGGTGAAGTGCTTCAAACCGCATACACCATACATTTTTTAACGGCCCTCACTTTTTTATTGATGAGACGTAGTGAACTAGGAAATGAAATTTCTGTTTTAATTGTTTATGAAACAATGACGTGTATAAAGAATTGTGTCGTTCAATAAGTAACCCCAGTTTATTTAACGAAAGTTGATCAATGTCAGTCATCATTAGAATATCAATACATTGTAGAAGTATCAAAAAGAAATGCCAAATCTCATCTTGTTCCGGGACTAAGTCACCAATTATCAAAGGGAGATGATGTAAAAAAGTCATAATTTCTCTAGCTGACAGACGAAAATTAGAATAAACTTATAGGAGGTGAAATATTACCTATTTCGGTTTCGCCGTATTGGACATCTGTTCCCGATAGTTAAGCGTTTCTATGCTAAAATACTTTTTCATTTCAATAAAATTTAAAAGAATTTACGAAACATCATACCTAGAAACACCTTCAAAAATATGGTGCATCATATCGAAATAAAAGTTATCAACAACATCATAAAAAATATGTACATTTTCTTTAATACCAGTTAATTTATCATTTTTGAGTGCACAATCTAAGGCATACGATCTCCTGTTCCGCAAAAATTCGGGATACTCTACGATAGGGATGCCCAAATCAGCACATATGTGTCGCGGGCGACTGCGCGTGCAAAGCTTTGCACAGTGATGCTAGGCAAGCGCGGAAGCAAAAAGTTATCGGAATGGGAAAACGAAGTCAGTGAGATTGTATGTGTGACCGTGATGGAAAATGAGTGTGCATTGTGCCATTTTCGGCCCTTTGGGAAGCAGCCGGCACCTTCAGCACAATCGATTGATTTTCGGCACTATTTTTGCGTAACCCAATGCAACTAATAAATATTTCTTTCGGATCCGCAATTAAAATTTTTTATCTTTTTTACATTTAATCGTATGTGCTTAAACTGATAAATGATAAAAACATAGAAACGCAAGCAGAAGAATCTCGCTTCCACATTCTGCATATGCGCTTAACATTTTTGTTTAAACGAATTTGTCGAAATTTCATCTCTAAAGCAAATATTAAATATCATTTAATATATACTTTAGATTTAAATAATAATTTTTAGTGATGGACGAGTCCGAGATATTTAAATAATCGAGGTAGTACATTCAATTCGCGTAGATGTTTGAAAATTTTTTTCGTTGAAGGTGTTGCACTTTTTCTTCCATACTGAAATTTTTGTACATCCAATTTGTATAAAGAAACTGCAAAAAAATATTAAAAATCAACTTGAATTCTTAGCCGCACTTTCACTTTATAATACTGAAATTGAATGGGCCATAAAACTGCATACCGTCAGTTGGTGATCGCGCTTTTATTGATTTTATTGCCGTCACCAAGCATTTTCTTAACAGCGATAGCGCAACCTCACTTACCGAACATTTAACACCAACTGAATGCTCTCGCTGTTTTCGCAAAATGTAGTTGTGTTCTGAATAGTTCTGAACTGGGGCGCTTCTAGTACATTTAGACCCAGTACTGGTTCGCGATAAATCTCTTTTGCATGCAAGCNCTCTAGTTCTGAACTGGGGCGCTTCTAGTACATTTAGACCCAGTACTGGTTCGCGATAAATCTCTTTTGCATGCAAGCAACTGGCGAATTTAACATGGCGATGTCCTAGGAAGTGTCAATTGCCCCCCGCTGCATCCCTTTTTCGATAGTTCCGAACTAGTCCTAAATTCTATAGTTCCGAACCAGTTCTAAAATCGACAGACGAAAGAAAAAAGTATCATGATTTTTCAACCTTTCAGTTCGGTCGTGTGCGATTTTACATTATTTTCAAAGAAACGTTTTTTTCAATTTGAATTTAAATTTGTTTGAATGATTGTAAGAAATGTACGTTTACATACCTTGCTGTAGCTGACTTTGCAGAGGTGCTCGCTGTTATTGGTTAGATTCCAGACGGCCCCAAGATGTTAATATGTTAACACAAAGCTTTGTTTTGTATTACCAAACTATGAAATAGCATCTGCGAAGCAAAGAATAGAAGCGTATTTGAACGAAAAAGAGCCGCCGAACACATATCTATGTAAAGTAAACAAGGCCCCCGCTGCATCCCTTATTCGATAGTTCCGAAATAGTTCTAAATCCGACAAATAGGATCTAGTTCGTTCTGCATCCCTTTTTCTATAGTTCCGAACCAATTCTAAATTCGTCACTTTAAATATAGATTTGTAGTGAAAAAAACTGAAAAAAATAGTTTCTTAAAAGTACCACTTTTCGCCGATTTTGGCCTGGTGGGGATCTAGTTCCTATCGGACTAGTTCCTTTTTGGCGATAAAGACCTAGTACGGAACTAGAAATTTGATTCACTAGCCCACGGTTTCCCTGCAGGGTACATTCACATCAGTGTTGATATTTAAAATTTTTAAATTGTACCAAATTAATGACAAAAAGTCTAACTTTTTGAGCTTAATTGTACTTTTCACCCAGTGTTGCCGTTTTGGTTACTTTTAACCAATTTTGGTTATTTTTTTCTTGCCTGCGAAGTTGTTAAGATCTTTCCCGTTTTGGTTATTTTTTAATATATACTGTAGTTTTTAATTGACATAGGCCAGCTACACCTGTCGAGGCTGAGGAGAGTAGTAGCAGCAGTGGCAGCCCCAGCAGTGAAACCAAGTACGAATATTTGGAATGAATGTATTAATATTACTTACATATGTATGCATTTATTTTATAATATACATAATACATAATATACATGGTCGGCTAAAGACTACTTCAAATGAATACATACTTAGATAGTACATATATAAATACCTCTTATATACGGAATCCAATACCACGTCATGTATGCACAATAAAAAAGGGATTTAGTTATTATTTTTCCATGACTGCTTACTTTATTAATTTAAGTTAAGATTAATCATAATAATCTTATAGCAAGTAGGTTCAGTGAAAATACCATTCCAAAGTTTTGAAAAAATCGGTTTTTTGCGCTTTTGTAAAATTTATTTACCATCGTATACGCGGTACTACGTTTGCCGTATACGAGGTATTTCGCGCTGAGCGACGATGTACTTCAATAAGACCAATTTTTAATTGCTTAATCTTAATCTTAAAATATATACAATGTGGTTGTTCACGCTGATTAGGTATTTCATTGATTCTTACAAAGAAGTTGGAAACTGTGTACCTATGTACTTATTTAAAAACGTAATTTAGAGTCTGGTAATGCTTACGAAGATATTAACATTCATACATATGCATCTAATAAGGGAAAACTGATTTTATAAAATATGTATTTACATATTACAGCCTTAAAATAATTTACTTTTAAAAATGCAAATAAAAATTGATTTTCCTTAGTTTGTAAACTTTTTCTATACGTATTATAAAAAAGAATTTGTGATGACCTGAATTGTTAAGCCAATAAAAAAGTTGGTTACTTTTCCTTACATTTGGTAACTTTTTCGTCTAATCTTGGTTAGAAAGTTCTTTGAGCGGCGGCAACACTGTTTTCACCATTTACCTCCATTACCTTCATTTTCCCGCAACCAAACAAAACCAATTTTGTTGTCTACTGCAGTGTGTTTATTGTTCAATTCATTGTACAGCTTCAGTTAGTGTAGGCTTAATTTAACGTAACTTATCATTGAGATCTCTTCAGCTAGCCTATAAAGTCATAAAGCCTGATTATGGCAACTTAACTTAACTTAACGGAACGTAGAACTTAGAGAATCAAAATGAAACAGATTTCGGCGCGGCATTAAGTTGCGTTAAGTTTCGGCTGTTCAATTATAAGCAACACCCATTTAACAGAATTTTTAAGAGAGAGCCTTAAGTTAAGTTAAGTTGCCATAATCAGGCTTATAGCCTGTCTTGTCAGAAAGTCCCACTAAGTTAAACTAAGTTTCATTCAGCTTAGAGTTTAACTTAAATTATACACAAATAAATTATTGAATTATATTTCACATTTTTAAAAGTACACCCCTCGACAAAATGCTACGGACACCTGGTTTGGGCTATTTATTATATTATTTATCATTGTCTAACAAAAACTATACAAATAAAGCTTAACTTAAAATATTGAAATAAAAAACAGCAACGCAACACGCGCATTTTCATCCATATAAAATAAAATGCGAACATTCGTTATATGGAAGAAAGTGCGCAACACCGCAAACAGAAAAATTCAAAAAATCAATGGTATTTTTTAGACACTTCAAACTTGCTCCTTATTATACTAGAATGAATGGGCTACAAAAATGTTAACCCAAAACACGTCTACAAATTCTGAACGAAAACTGTGATGAAACTTTGTTGATTTTTTTCAATCTTTCAAGTTTGGATTTATTTGCAAGGTTTTTGTTAGACAATGCGCTACCATTTTATAAAAAAAATTATTAAAATTAATTTAAAAAAAATAAAATAAATACAGGGTGACCGTGTAATTTTGTAAAAGATGAAGACAATAATGATAAAACATTAATACACTATATAGGTCAGTTCATATTAATGAAAATAAATTACATAAAATGAGATCACTACCGATAAAATGGAAATCCTCAATGGAAATTTTTAATTTCAACGCATGGAATTTACATACATTTTTTTACTTTCAACCACCGAATTGCTCAATTGCTTCTATTTCTGCAGGAACGCCATTAGGTAAATTGCATTTCCAAAGATTTTTTCAAAATAAATAGCGATAAGGGATATTTCACCCGCCGGTGTTAAGAAATCGCAATCACCATAACGCACATCACTAATATTACTGTTTACAACCACGTTTACATTCAAAATTACAATTCATAATTTCTTTTTGAAGCAAATATGAAATATAGGTATAGGAGAACGAAAAATGACACTGAAATTGGCACAACGCCGAAACCGGTTTGTCTCCAAACCAAATTTGACAAGGGATGACGGAAAATCGTTCCACATTATATCACACTCCTACCCTGTTGGAAACGCCATCAACGAAAATGAGAGTATATCCATTTACTTAAATCTAAACGGATTAAGAATCAAAGCGCTAGAAGAGATTTGAGCGTTTGGTACAAAAAGTATTTTTGATGTTGAAATGGTACTTAAAATCGCAAATTGTACTTTTGTACTTTTTAAAATAAATTGTACTGAAAAAAGTACAATTGTACTTAAAATATCAACACTGTTTCACATGCGTGACAAAGTACTTGCTGCAGCGATGCCAGATTTGAGCGTATCCAAATTTTTACCTATAATAACTCATGCGAGGGATTTGGGTATTGGGCATTTTACAAGCCTATTGGGAAGTATACATATCTGTGTTCGTATAGAATAGTAGCTTATGTCCGAAGACTGGCTTTAGTATAATGAACCATTCGCAGTATACGATTGCGAAAGACTCACTGNTCTATACGGGAAAATTATAGTTTTTGTAAGTTTTATCTTAATATCTTAAAATTTAAGACTTATTGAAAAATGATAAATGAACGTGAGGTACTAAATTTAATAACCCTTAATTTGATATATCCTCCGGTTTATAAAAATTAACGCATTCCATAGATATTACCAGCCAAAGTTTCTTTTTCAAAATTCGTATACTTTGATGCAATTGCGCGGGCTAAAGATAAATTTTAAATTAATCTTTCGTGGCCAATAACAATTGGCTAAGACCTAAGACATCATAATATTACTATTACAATGCGGTCAAACGACTTTTATTTTCGCCCATACAAAATCGACCCAGCCTAATGTATATACACTTTTTACTGAATCAAAAGAATTATTAAACATGATAATAAAAACTTGGCGCTTTTGTTTTGGAAAATTGGCTTTTTCTGGTGGCCTGATGCCACACTGGTTCAGTTGTCGCAAAAGTACACATACATACACGCATTTTTACTTGAAAATAAGTGTGTAGTGGTTAATATGTATACGTTGCCATCTCCGTACAGCTCACTTCACCTCCAGTGATCGGACTCGACAAAAAATTTGTGTGGTAGAATCTGGAAAAAAATGTGGTAGATTTCAAAAAAATGTGGTAGATCTCAGGTTTTGAATCAAACTTTGTACAAAAATTAAAAATATTCTGCAAGGTTTCACCTAAATTGCAAACATTTTAATTATAATCTAAAAAAAAATTAATTTTAGTATAATAAAGTGCAAGATTGAAGTTGCTAAAAATGCCGTTGAGTTTTGGCAATTTTTTGCCTTGAACATATTTTGAAAGATTTCTGCAACCTTGCAGAGTGCTGCCAGCTTTTCTTTTTATCACATCACAATGTAGCGGACAAATGTGACATGTTCCAGAAACCGCTACTTAGGATTTGCCGATTTTGACAATTCTCAAGTAAAAGTAAACAACTCTTTAGAAACTTTAGATGCACTGAAATTTTCTAATACTTTCACAAAAAGCGCTGTTTTTTAACATTTTCGCTATTAATTCTTTTTTATAAATCATATATTTTGCAATTTAACACAATAAAACCATGTTTCCTGTCGAAAAATTGAATATTGAGAAAATTTACTATTTTAATGTTTATTTTATCCTCCCATTCTGCCTGTTGTTAGTGTTTAGTGTTGGACAATTTTTGCTCTTAAAATTAAGAAAATTATATCGAGCCAAAATAAAACTACTCAAAAACGCGAATATGTGGTAGATTTCAGACCTTGTGTGGTAGATGTGGTAGATGCTAAAAAAAGTGGCAGATCTACCACAATGTAGTAGAACTCCGATCACTGTTCACCTCGCCTACCACGCTCGCAGTTTGCCCGCGACGTCGATTGCGTGCACCTCTGCTCTGCATCCCAATGATGCAATAATACAGGTGTTATCAGTTGGCAACTTCTCGCTCTAATTCCGCCTTATTGACTGCCTTAGGTGAGACAGTGTTACTTCTTTAACAATTCTTTGCCTAATAATATAGTTGATATTTTTTTTTTCTCAGTATACACATTTTTTTTCTTAAAAAGGTATTTTATCTTATTTTATTTCATTTCAATATACTATAAAAAAGCAAATTTTGTTTAGGAAATAATGTGAAATTTTATATTTTTCCCCCAAATGGGGCTTAATTTCTTCCCGTTTTTCTTCTCGTTCTACTGAGCTAAGGCAGTGTCAAATCAAGCGGTCACAATTGATACCACCTTGTATTATTGCATCATGGTGCATCCCTACTCTACGACATCTGATTGCAAATTAACTTTGTGTCCAGTGTGACCGCGGGCTTGTGAAAGATTGTAGCAGATAAGAGACATAAATATGTCAATATGTATCTCTTTTTATTTTTAGTATCAAAGTATCAATATGGAAACAATTACCATTTATTGATTGCAAAAAAGGAACACGTATCAGTTGTACCTGGAACTAGTATAATAATAATAAAGAAATTGTCTTATATGTATTAGTTCAACTGGGTATTACTATAAGAAAAACAGCAAAAATGTCTTATATATAATCTTATTTTTATAAGAATTCAACTTTTTTTTAATCATTTTTAAGGCATTTCGAAAACATTATGCATTCCACCATTGGCAAAGTGAAGCGATTTGTTCTATTTGCGCTCTGCAGCGGTAGAGCTGTGCGGCAAACATAACAAGTTAAAAATAAAAGAAGTTTGTTCGATATATAAAAAGTTATTTAAAGCATTTTTTAGATTGATTACTCCGCCTTTCTTACTTCACCGAAATCTATTTTATTATCAAATTTCAAAAGTTGCCATTGTATACAAATTTTCTCTTTGTCGCTTTTTTTACAAATTAGGAAAATTGTTTAAAACTGTTAAAAATGTCGAATGAGCGCTTTCTTTATATGACAATAGATTAATAGATGCAAGGCTTTTCAAAATTTCACTGCTTTACTTAAATGTGCTGTTGATATATACGTATCTGCGGCACAAGATATATATACTTCCTTAAGAGATAAATGATTATCTGGGTTACAAACGTCTATATCAGCTAAAAAATAAGAAAATATAAGTTTATAGTTACTTTCAAAATTCTTATATAACTTATGCAATTTGTATGATTCACTTTGAAATTCTATGTTCATTCGATTGACAATATCCAAAATACATATTTGACAAAAATAATAAATAAATAATAAATTTTTATTGGTGCGGAATTAATTTTTTTCGGTAATAGCTCACGCTTGGTTCACACCGTCACCGAAACAAGATATGCAAAATAATTGCAACGCTTTCCACTGGGACAGTAAATGATCAACAGCTTGCTTCAGCGATAACCAGCGAACGTTTGACACTCGAAATATTTTATGATCTTTAACACCAACGTAGTTTTGAAATTCGCACTATGTGCGAAAAAATTGTATACATCTCAGGCCAGTTTTTCGACATCTACGGGAATTTTTTTACACCATTGGAAAAGTATCAAAATTTAAAAAAGAGTATCTCTCCAAAATTCGTCGAAAAATGTATCACTTTTGATCTACTTGGATCAAAACGGTCACACTGTTTGTGTCTCTTACAACTTCGGCAATAGAAATTTGATTTGGTTATGCTTTGGTATTGTAGGGAAACTATAATAAACACCACAAACGGTTAGATCTGAAGCATGTGATCCTAATGGATTATCAATTCCAAAGTCATCGTAAATAATATATAATGTATGGAATAACAAGTTTATCTTTAAAATGACATATTTTCTTCTTCCAAGTTGCGCCATGAATCAGATTTGAATAACTCTGAGTGTGTGACTGTAGATCCAGTATATATGTTAACTAGCAAATGCCCGCTTGCTTCGCGGCGCCTAATAAGATCTTTTGCGTTGGCCAATTCAAAAAATAGAATTTAAAAGCAAAAGCAGTATGTAAAGTAAACATTTTTAATTTAAATTGAAACGACTAAAAAGCGGAATCCTCCTCACACATATGCCAAGAATAGTAGCGCTGTGATTCCATACGGAATACTAATCCCTTTCGATGTAATGCGTTTTACCTATAGTCTTATTTCTACCTGTGAGATCTGTACCAAGCGCGCCTAATAATCTTCTATGATCCTGCAACTTCAGCATTGGTCCGGTGTACTATGTAAGCCAATAAAAAACCTTATACGGAAACTCAAGAGCACAGATGAGCGTTTTAAATTATAGGAAGGCCAAGAATCCTCGCTGCCCCACAGAATGAAAAGTTTTCGCGTACATTGACTAAATGAGTCGTGTGATCTCATGAATATCGTTCAAATGAAGTCATTGATATACCTATCATGTTCCTTCTTGGACAGATGTGGTCGAATCTTTCCTTGTCAATTCGCCACTTTTACAATTCGTCTTAATATGTATGAATTGGTTTCTTTGAGTCTTACTGCTGTAATAACGGTCGCCCCGAGCAACTTCGTCAATCGGAGGTAGAAGCAAGATCACGCTTACACAGTATTACGGTCTTTATATGCATACTTAAACGCATCTTTGATTTAGCCATCTGAAAAGTAAATACTTCTAAGATAAACATAGAGCCAAAGCAGAACAAACCCCGTGGGGGTTTCTATATATTTCGGGTGCAGCGTCATCCATTGGGTCCCTTTTCTGCAAAACCTTTGCTTGTCATGAAATGAATACGAATTATGAATTCCAATCAGATTTTATAAAAAATACGGATTTTCTCCAGCGGGTCCATTTTTTCGCAAAGAAATTTTACATCATACAGGTAGTCACGCTGCGAATTTGAACGAAATCTGTTAATAAATACGACTTTTATAAGTAACTCTACTCCAGCGCCACCAGCGTGTTTTCTAGTAGCCTATAATAGGACCTCCGACAATTTGACTGGGCTCTATTGAGTGGTTTTTGAGTTTACTCCGAAAAACGGAAATGGCTATCATTTTATGTATGTAATATTCCTTATCCTAAGTTTCGCCCGAAAATTTTGATTCTCCCCATAGTAAGTACATGGAAACCAAAAGCGAAAAGTGAACCGGTTCATGATAAGGAGGAATATGCTTCGAATGAAAAAAAAATCATCATGAAAGTAATAAACGTTTCGAACATGTATTAACAAAATAGGTTCATAAATATGGCTTTTATAAATAACTCGCCTCCAGCGCCACCTAGTGTCTCCGCTTTTGGTAAACGTATTTTCCATTATGATGAAACTATACCTTTTGAATTTGAAAGAAATCGGATGATTAGATTTGTAACGTAAGTTTCACTTCTACTGTGTTGCCCAGGCGCACTTACTTTTCTTCATCATGCAGGTAGCTTATACTTTGAATTTGAACGAAATCGGTTCATAAATACGACTTTTATAAATAACTCGACTTCAGCGCCACCTAGCGGGTCTATTTTTGGTAAACGTACTTTCCATCATGCTGGTAGCTCACGTTTTGAAAATAAAAGAAATCGGTTCATAAATAAGATTTTTAAAAATAAATCGACTCCAGCGCCACCTAGTGGGTCTATTTTTCGCATACGTATTTCTCATCATGGGGTAGCACACGTTTTGAAGTTGAACGAAATCGGTTCATAAATCGACTTTTATAAATAACTCGACCCCAGCGCCACCTAGCGAGTTTTCTGGTAGCTTATAATAGGACCATATATGCAAGGTATAAAGTCTGAAAATTTTACTGAAATCTATGCAGTAGTTTTTGAGTTAACTCCGAACAACGAAAACGGCTATTGTTTTATATATATAAAGATGTCTCATTTAAATTACTTTTAGTTTCAAAATATCTTTGAATTTGAAACTTTATTGGCATGATAACTCCCACAACTTTATTTGAATTTAGTCCAGGGTTGCTATTAACTACAATTTCGGAAATCTCCTCATTTATAATGTAAGAGATGGGAAACTGAAAAAGGTTCTCTCTTTCTAATGATTTTAAAAAGCCATACTTGGTATATGTTCAAAAGGAGCAAAAAGTTTGCGTAACTTATTTTCTGCAGATATTCGGTTGCCTAAATCTTCGATTAGTGGGGACACTAATTTAAATTTATGGTTTTGAATGGGTTTCAATACTTTTGTATTAATATCTTCTAAAATCGTAAGAATGTCCTTTCTATTTAAATTATTTTGGTTATGCAGAGATAGGGCAAAATTATTTAAATTAAATTCAGGTTCGTTATCATTTCGTTTCATTTGATTTGTTTGTTCTGCTGCTGTTATAGAATTAGAAGGAACAAATATTTTTTCGGATGCAATGCTTACTGCTAATGCTGTATGAGTATGCACTCCTTTTAAATGGTTATGAAAAGCATGCACGTTTGAAAAACATTGTTCGCATCTAATTACATTGCATTTAAAACTTTTTATCTTGTTATAAACATGAAACGACTTCAAATGATCGATCAAAAGTTTTGCGGTTGACGGAAAAAAATGCAGATAAAGCATTTAAACATTTTAATTTAGCTATTTGGCGTTTTTCAAATAATTTGTAAGTTGGATAATTTTATGATTTGATGAGCATTCAAAATTAAAAAAAAACAAATTTGTATAAAATTGTATACACACTCCGCTTCAATGGGGTACTCAAAATTCAAGACATGAAACAACTTAAAAATAGTGTCCAGTGCTTTTAAAAATGTTGCTCGAATCTACATGCAGACAGATTTAAATATACATATGTATATAAATCCGAATCGTAAGATATAGTACAACACTGATCATAACAGGAGTGTGACATTTTGACCAGAATGGGCTAATTTGCTTTTGCTTGTTCAATGTTCACAATTTTTTCCTAAAAGCCTAGCCCATTATATTACAAACACCACAAAAATCCACATTTCAAGCTTTGTTTTGTTTCAGAATTTTAGTTGTGTACTTTTATAGCCCATAAAATTTTAAATGTTAAAACTAAAATTTTGTGAAATTTTATTCAAATAAACAATAGAATAATAGTCAAAACTGGTATTAACGTACCTGAATTGATGGTTTCATCAATTTTAAGTAACACGGCTTTGGACGCCGTATCTTTTATTTTCTCTTTCATGTAAGGGACTATAGCTTAAGCAAAATTGGGCCACTCCGTTAGTAAATTTTGCGATCTGTTTGGATATTTCGCAGTAAAATCAATTTCAATCTGTAATAAGGATTATACATAACATTAAATATATCTATGTATATGCACATATATACGAAAAATTTTCGTACCAAGGTATATCCAAGGGAGTGTTTAAGCAACGGCCAGTCAGCAAAGATATTTATGTATGTCCTTATTCATAACATCTGCCCTTCTTATTGGGATCGTCTCCTTCCATTTTTCAACGACATCGCTCCAAGGTTCCAAATTATGTGAAAGCCGCAACTTTTTCTCTAACGAACCTTCGTCTATGAATTGGAGCATAAAATTAGTATCAAAAAAGCAAACAGACCTTTTGCCATCACATGCTACTTTTAAATTAGTACAACACAATTTTTGTTACTAACAGCCTAACGTAATATAAATGCACGCCATCTTATTTGTTTTTCTGCGTCACCCGAAGTCTTCCTCAGAAGAAAATTTGGAAATTTTATTTACAGCGTGGCGACGAATAACTGTTACTCAAGTTTTATTAAAATTGAAAAATACCGTTATTGATTTTGAAAAGAATTTATGCTATTTTTATTTCAGTACTTATTTACTCTAATTTTTAGTCATTAATTTCAAATCTTTCTCCCTTATTGCTCTTTGCTAGTCGTAAACGTTTTCGGAAGGCTGAACAGGCGGCACGCACCACTTCGTCGGGAATTTCATTCCATATCTTCTGTAAGCGTTCTTTGAATTCTTCCATCTTAAGTTGTTTTATGTTCTTCATTTTATCTAACATGTACCCCCATATGCAGTAATCTAGTGGATTCAGATCCGGGGAAGATGGCGGCCATTCATCCGATGAAATAAAACACGGAATTTCGTTTTTGCACCAGCTCTGAACAATTTTAGCCTTGTGAGCTGGAGCGGAATCCTGCTGGAAACAAAATCGCGCATTCCCGAATAAGTTTGTGGCATGTGGCAACAAATGCTTCTTTAAAACCTCTTCCAAATAGTAAGAGGAGTTGATTTTTACGCCTTTTTCGATAAAAAGTTAAGCTCTGGTTCTCAATCCAGTTAATGCAATAACAGTTTCCAAGCCATTGAAAACATGCACTTTGTTAGGTCCACCACCTGTTACGCTTGCTTCTGCCTTCGGCCGCGTTAGGGATTATAACCCTTACTAAGTAGAATTCTCCTTTCTGTGTTGCGGGGAAGAGGGGCTTCCGCATGTCAAAAGTATACAACATTTCTTGTGCATATCACTCTGGCTACGTCGTCCACAGTATTTTTGCGCAGAACCCACGTCGAAATTTGGAAAAAAGTGCATAGTGCAAACCGAGTTTATTAATAAGCTAGTGGTAGGAAATTTGAAACATTTATCTTAAAGAAAATGTGAATCCTTTGATTACACGTGTATGTTAAGGTTTTTGGATTCGGGTTATGCGTTTGGACACAACAACCGAAAATCGTTGTACAAATAACTAAACCGGACCCAATTTTCTCGATAAGGGGTAACAAAGAATCTTTTTTGCTCGTTTATATAAAGCAGTGGATAAAAATATACGTACAGTATATTTTGCTTTGCTGCCTCTATGCTTAATTGCACATTTAAGATACCTACCCCAAAATGCGCATCAAAAGCATTATTTTTAAC
>NW_016161449.1:0-23499 GCF_001687245.7 Rhagoletis zephyria | reverse complement strand
GTTTTGCAGAAAAGGGACCCAATGGATGACGCTGCACCCGAAATATATAGAAACCAACACGGGGTTTGTTCTGCTTTGGCTCTATGTTTATCTTAGACGAATTTACTTTTCAGATGGCTAAATCAAAGATGCGTTTAAGTATGCATATAAAGACCGTAATACTGTGTAAGCGTGATCTTGCTTCTACCTGCGATTGACGAAGTTGCTCGGGACGACCGTTATTACAGCAGTAAGACTCAAAGAAACCAATTCATACATATTAAAACGAATTGTAAAAGTGGCGAATTGACAAGGAAAGATTCGACCACATCTGTCCAAGAAGGAACACGATAGGTATATCAATGACTTTCATTTAGTCAATGTACGCGAAAACTTTTCATTCTGTGGGGCAGCGAGGATTCTTGGCCTTCCTATAATTTAAAACGCTCATCTGTGCTCTTGAGTTTCCGTATAAGGTTTTTTATTGGCTTACATAGTACACCGGACCAATGCTGAAGTTGCAGGATCATAGAAGATTATTAGGCGCGCTTGGTACAGATCTCACAGGTAGAAATAAGACTATAGGTAAAACGCATTACATCGAAAGGGTCTAGTATTCCGTATGGAATCACAGCGCTACTATTCTTGGCATATGTGTGAGGAGGATTCCGCTTTTTAGTTTCAATTTAAATTAAAAATGTTTACTTTACATACTGCTTTTGCTTTTAAATGCTATTTTTTGAATTGGCCAACGCAAAAGATCTTATTAGGCGCCGCGAAGCAAGCGGGCATTTGCTAGTTAACATATATACTGGATCTACAGTCACACACTCAGAGTTATTCAAATCTGATTCATGGCGCAACTTGGAAGAAGAAAATATGTCATTTTAAAGATAAACTTGTTATTCCATACATTATATATTATTTACGATGACTTTGGAATTGATAATCCATTACGATCACATGCTTCAGATCTAACCGTTTGTGGTGTTTATTATAGTTTCCCTACAATACCAAAGCATAACCAAATCAAATTTCTATTGCCGAAGTTGTAAGAGACACAAACAGTGTGACCGTTTTGATCCAAGTAGATCAAAAGTGATACATTTTTCGACGAATTTTGGAGAGATACTCTTTTTTAAATTTTGATACTTTTCCAATGGTGTAAAAAAATTCCCGTAGATGTCGAAAAACTGGCCTGAGATGTATACAATTTTTTCGCACATAGTGCGAATTTCAAAACTACGTTGGTGTTAAAGATCATAAAATATTTCGAGTGTCAAACGTTCGCTGGTTATCGCTGAAGCAAGCTGTTGATCATTTACTGTCCCAGTGGAAAGCGTTGCAATTATTTTGCATATCTTGTTTCGGTGACGGTGTGAACCAAGCGTGAGCTATTACCGAAAAAAATTAATTCCGCACCAATAAAAATTTATTATTTATTTATTATTTTTGTCAAATATGTATTTTGGATATTGTCAATCGAATGAACATAGAATTTCAAAGTGAATCATACAAATTGCATAAGTTATATAAGAATTTTGAAAGTAACTATAAACTTATATTTTCTTATTTTTAAGCTGATATAGACGTTTGTAACCCAGATAATCATTTACCTCTTAAGTAAGTATATATATCTTGTGCCGCAGATACGTATATATCAACAGCACATTTAAGTAAAGCCCAAATTTTAAAGATAAAAAAAATATTCAGCGATGTTATATTGAATTTTTTTTGCAAATAAAAAAGAGATTTGATTTTAACAGTGAAATTTTGAAAAGCCTTGCATCTATTAATCCATTGTCATATAAAGAAAGCGCTAATTCGACATTTTTAACAGTTTTAAACAATTTTCCTAATTTGTAAAAAAAAGCGACAAAGAGAAAATTTTTATACAATGGCAACTTTTGAAATTCGATAATAAAATAGATTTCGGTGAAGTAAGAAAGGGGGAGTAATCAATCTAAAAAATGCTTTAAATAACTTTTTATATATCGAACTAACTTCTTTTATTTTTAACTTGTTATGTTTGCCGCACAGCTCTACCGCTGTAGAGCGCAAATAGAACAAATCGCTTCACTTTGCCAATGGTGGAATGCATAATGTTTTCGAAATGCCTTAAAAATGATTAAAAAATTTGAATTCTGAGTCCTATAAGTACAAAAAGTCATTTAATATAAAAATAAGATTATATATAAGACATTTTTGCTGTTTTTCTTATAGTAATACCCAGTTGAACTAATACATATAAGACATTTTCTTTATTATTATTATACTAGTTCCAGGTACAACTGATACGTGTTCCTTTTTACCTTCCTTTTATTAGCTCGGGATGTAACTATGTAATATTGATGCGCCTAAAAGATGCAGCGATTTTTACCTTCCTTTTATTAGCTCGGGATGGAAGACTGCTTTTACACAGTTCAAGTATTGAATTCAATTCTGCAGGCATGTGGAAGAGAGGGGGTGAGTAGAAAAGGGACGAGTACACATCAGACATCTGCAGCGGGTGCATGATTTTCGTGTATACTCGATCATCTAACAAAACCCGCTTTTCATCGTTCTCTGTATACGAGCAGAAGTATTGTTCGTTATCGACTAGAGCTCAAGACGAACATGTTGGCCACAACACCCGATTGCTTTTCATACATACTTGATTGGGTACGGGTGCTTTGCAGCTCAATATACCCGGGTGTTCGAGTTTCAACCCGAGTGTGCACAAAATTTTCTTGATTGGCTTATGACGTTTTTGTTTCTACAAAAAATGTTGCCTTCTCATCGCGGTGCTCTTAGTTTTTGTGCGTAGAGGGTAAAGAGAAGGTTGAATTTTTCGGTAGTTTGTTTAAGTGTACATTTAACCATTTCTTATATTTTTGCTCATACAAAATGCGGCATCACGACGCCTACATCCATTTAGGTATAAATGTGTGTAGATCGGCAATGCCCAAGCCCTATACACTCGGAGCACATTTATTTTTTGTAAACGTATTTATGTACCTACATAGTTTTAGGCTGTGTTCTAATATATACACACACAGCTTTCCACGCGAAACTATACGAAATAGATGCAAACACATTTTTGTCTACTTCGCTTCTAATTTTTTCATTGCGTATGCACAAGCACAAAGCAACAACATTTTCGTATGCTTTGTGGGACATATTGGCGCCAGTTACCTTCAGCGTAAATTTCTTTGTTGTCCTGCATTTTATCGCAATGTTCGGGTGTCCGTTTCATTGTTACACAAATTTTCGGGTTAGCTGCGGGTGTCCGAGTGTGGTGTTCGCTTGTGCTCAATTTATAGCGAGGGTGATCGAACAGACTCGTTCGTAACCAAAGCAGCTGTCGGGTATGCATCTCGATCGAACACATAGTAGCCGAGTGTGGCGTTCGCTTGTGCTTGATTTTTAGTGAGTGTGATCAAAAAGGCTCGATCATACTCAAAGCTGTTCTCTGGTACACATGCGTCTGTACCGTCAAGTCGTTTCAACTTTCTTGCTTTGCTTTTGGCATTTTCGTTGCTTCCCATTTAAAGAACCAAAAACTTGAATTCAACAAAACTGAAACGAGTAAAAGCAAATAGAAAACACAAAAGAGAATGAGCAAGAATTGCTTTCAAGTACTTGAATCATGTAATATTGATGCGCCTAGAAGATGCACCGATTTTTATTCTCAAGTTACATACCTGATGACAGTACGAATGGCAATTATAATAGGGAGGTTTTAGTTTTTTAAACTATAATTTTATTAATTAAAGAGTCCGATATAAATGAACTTTTTACTTTAACTATCCTTGGGGCAAGAATTAAGTTCAAGCAAAGACTAGCGATTTGGCGGCAAAACGAGGTGAGCTTTGATGTATGTACATACATAAACAAAAGTGTTATAATCACAAATATATCTTTTTTATATGCGGCATCCAATTCAACTGTAAGTTCTTATAATAGTTGGCTGAGTTCTTCTGAAGAATCAAAGAACTTAGCAGAAAGTACACCGGTTAACAGCTTAGATGTTATTCTTTAATCGACTCCCAGTGGGCGAAGCGTGTTGCAACAATTGTTATATTAATATAAAGACAACTCATTGTTGGTAGATGAGCACCGCGAAGTTTTGGTAAATACAATAGTAGAACATTTTTCGCAGCGCTCGCTGCCTATTGGCAATGAGCGATATTATTAATTTCGCAGGGCAAATCACCTTATTTCCCGACTGAAGATTTGGTAAGATAATTTATAAGAATAAAATTTAATAATTTACGTTACGCACTCACAAAAACAATGTACTATATTTCATGTACCTAGCGATATTATTGCAACCGACGAAGTGACAAAAACCCACCAGGAAAGCTGTATGACAAAGCAACTAATGTTCGGCGCAAAATTAGCAAACAGTCACAAATTACGGATGCAACCAATTATCGACAGAGTCCCCAAGAAAACTTGCTTTCAAATTCGCAAACACAAAGTATGCATAAGTTCAAAATAATAGTTCATTTTAATTTGCTTTCTAACTAATTAAGCAAAATACCTGATGCTAATCCATCACAGACGCAATCAAATTTACATATATGTTCTTAAAAAATATTCTTGCGTGAAAGATGCCATCCTAATATGTACTTATACGCGTGCTAGTAAATTTACAGGCCAACTTAATATTCACGCACGCCGGAAATTTACTCTCAAAAATTTCTCATGCACATAATACAACTTCTGAATCGACTCGAATTCTAACGAAAATCGAAGCAACCCTTCAAAGCTGCCCCTTATATAAGCATTGAAGAACATATGTTCAGGTATTGTCAACTTGGTTAATTTTACATATTTTGAGGAAAATTATGGATTCTGATGTATTTGCAATTATAGCAGCAGAGTAAGCGGGCGCTATGGCAATGGATTCACAAAGGTATGCGGAGCTGTCGGGCATAGTAACCATGGGGGCATCTATGTCAGCTTCTGGTTGAATTGTTGAACCACAAGCCAGAACTCCTCCTATGCCTGAAGCTCTGGTTCTCAATCCAGTTAATGCAATAACAGTTTCCAAGCCATTGAAAACATGCACTTTGTTAGGTCCACCACCTGTTACGCTTGCTTCTGCCTTCGGCCGCGTTAGGGATTATAACCCTTACTAAGTAGAATTCTCCTTTCTGTGTTGCGGGGAAGAGGGGCTTCCGCATGTCAAAAGTATACAACATTTCTTGTGCATATCACTCTGGCTACGTCGTCCACAGTATTTTTGCGCAGAACCCACGTCGAAATTTGGAAAAAAGTGCATAGTGCAAACCGAGTTTATTAATAAGCTAGTGGTAGGAAATTTGAAACATTTATCTTAAAGAAAATGTGAATCCTTTGATTACACGTGTATGTTAAGGTTTTTGGATTCGGGTTATGCGTTTGGACACAACAACCGAAAATCGTTGTACAAATAACTAAACCGGACCCAATTTTCTCGATAAGGGGTAACAAAGAATCTTTTTTGCTCGTTTATATAAAGCAGTGGATAAAAATATACGTACAGTATATTTTGCTTTGCTGCCTCTATGCTTAATTGCACATTTAAGATACCTACCCCAAAATGCGCATCAAAAGCATTATTTTTAACATTTATAAGGAAACTGCTCCGATAGATGCATTCAACATACCTGCACATTGGCGATACCTGCCTTAAAAATTATGCGACTAGTATGAATTATCAATCAAAGTACTACGTTTACCTGCACTGGCCCTACAATTACCTAATTTTACAACCTTTTATTTATTTTGCTCATCTCGCAGAACAACGAAAATGGCTATCAATTTATGTAGTTATATAGATAATTAGATAACTTTCGGTAAAAATTTCGCTTGCAGTAATTTCTACATGGTAAGTGCTCCGCCAATATTTGGTTTCATAGGGATTCGGATACCTTCCTCATTGAAGTAGTAAAGAAAATTCGCTTAAGTGCCTTTTTCGGTTACGTGCACAAGTTTTTCGTGCAAAGAAGGATGTGCAGCTAAGCAAAATATACTGTATATGCGAAAGGCAAATTTATCTGTTTAAATGAACACCACCAATATTTCTTGCAAACACCCATCGATTTACATCCTTTATTTCGCCTCCGACACATAATTGTTTTCGTACAAAATTACGCTAAAAAGCTTACTCGTTCGTTTTTAGGCATGCCATTGTTACGAATTTCGAAAGTTCGAAAATACGATTCGGATTGCAGCATACTATTTCTACGATTCGTAGCCAAATCCGAATACGAAAGAGTTGCAGAATAGGGGTGTAAATTAAATAAAATACAACTTCTATGGAATCAACCGAAATTAAATTACAGCGTGGCGACGAATAACTGTTACCCTTTTTTAAAGCGCTTTTTTCCGACAGTAGCAAGCGTAGACTTAAATTTTTTTTTGCTTTGCTTTTTGTGTCATTACTGTGAACAATAGAAACATAGGACAATCAAATCATTTAGTGTAAAGAATTTTAGGAGGATGGACGCAAAACGTGAACTTGTACAGAAACTACATTTGCAGGGCGCGAAGCCAAGTAAAATTATTAGGTCACTCAAAAAACTCAAGGTGAACAAAATGTTTGTTTATCGTACCATTGCGCGGTTCAAGAAAACTGGGAGCTTCGAAATTGCTAAAAAGACCGGCCGTAAACCTACCGTTAGAACTCCAGAAATGGTGAAGAAAGTGCGAGAGCGAATACGTCGAAATTGCTGTATTTCGGCAAGGAAGATTGCCAGAGAAATGGGTGTCTGCCATAAAACAATTCAAAATGTTATTAGCAACAATTTGAAGATGCGCGCCTTCAAAAAAAAGCGCATTCATGGTCTCACAGAAAGTAAAAAAAAAATGGGGAAGCAAAGAAGTCATCAACTCCTTCGACGACACGCAAGCTGCGAAATCCTTTTTTCGACGAAAAACTGTTTTTATTGCAGGACAGTCACAACGCCCAGAATGACCGCGTATATGCAGTAAATATGGCTGATATCCCCACATATAAAAAAGCAGTTGAACGATATCAAAACGTATCGTCCGTTATGGTATGGGGTGCGATTTCGGAAAAGGGCAAACTTCCTTTCAGGCATAGGAGGAGTTCTGGCTTGTGGTTCAACAATTCAACCAGAAGCTGACATAGATGCCCCCATGGTTACTATGCCCGACAGCTCCGCATACCTTTGTGAATCCATTGCCATAGCGCCCGCTTACTCTGCTGCTATAATTGCAAATACATCAGAATCCATAATTTTCCTCAAAATATGTAAAATTAACCAATTTTACAATAAACAAGCACATGATGAGTGTTTTTTTAATTCCTTTCCACTTTGTTTTCCTTCATTCAGCTATCTTCGAAAAACAACTGATAGCTGGCAATGCTGCACATGTTTCCGCAAGGGTTGCAGCATTTGGATTTTTCGTTTTTCGTAGCGTTGCTACGAATTACGAGTTACGAAAATTCTAGAATAAGGGGGTTAATTTCGGTTGATTCCATAGAAGTTGTATTATGTGCATGAGAAATTTTTGAGAGTAAATTTCCGGCGTGCGTGAATATTAAGTTGGCCTGTAAATTTACTAGCACGCGTATAAGTACATATTAGGATGGCATCTTTCACGCAAGAATATTTTTTAAGAACATATATGTAAATTTGATTGCGTCTGTGATGGATTAGCATCAGGTATTTTGCTTAATTAGTTAGAAAGCAAATTAAAATGAACTATTATTTTGAACTTATGCATACTTTGTGTTTGCGAATTTGAAAGCAAGTTTTCTTGGGGACTCTGTCGATAATTGGTTGCATCCGTAATTTGTGACTGTTTGCTAATTTTGCGCCGAACATTAGTTGCTTTGTCATACAGCTTTCCTGGTGGGTTTTTGTCACTTCGTCGGTTGCAATAATATCGCTAGGTACATGAAATATAGTACATTGTTTTTGTGAGTGCGTAACGTAAATTATTAAATTTTATTCTTATAAATTATCTTACCAAATCTTCAGTCGGGAAATAAGGTGATTTGCCCTGCGAAATTAATAATATCGCTCATTGCCAATAGGCAGCGAGCGCTGCGAAAAATGTTCTACTATTGTATTTACCAAAACTTCGCGGTGCTCATCTACCAACAATGAGTTGTCTTTATATTAATATAACAATTGTTGCAACACGCTTCGCCCACTGGGAGTCGATTAAAGAATAACATCTAAGCTGTTAACCGGTGTACTTTCTGCTAAGTTCTTTGATTCTTCAGAAGAACTCAGCTAACTATTATAAGAACTTACAGTTGAATTGGATGCCGCATATAAAAAAGATATATTTGTGATTATAACACTTTTGTTTATGTATGTACATACATCAAAGCTCACCTCGTTTTGCCGCCAAATCGCTAGTCTTTGCTTGAACTTAATTCTTGCCCCAAGGATAGTTAAAGTAAAAAGTTCATTTATATCGGACTCTTTAATTAATAAAATTATAGTTTAAAAAACTAAAACCTCCCTATTATAATTGCCATTCGTACTGTCATCAGGTATGTAACTTGAGAATAAAAATCGGTGCATCTTCTAGGCGCATCAATATTACATGATTCAAGTACTTGAAAGCAATTCTTGCTCATTCTCTTTTGTGTTTTCTATTTGCTTTTACTCGTTTCAGTTTTGTTGAATTCAAGTTTTTGGTTCTTTAAATGGGAAGCAACGAAAATGCCAAAAGCAAAGCAAGAAAGTTGAAACGACTTGACGGTACAGACGCATGTGTACCAGAGAACAGCTTTGAGTATGATCGAGCCTTTTTGATCACACTCACTAAAAATCAAGCACAAGCGAACGCCACACTCGGCTACTATGTGTTCGATCGAGATGCATACCCGACAGCTGCTTTGGTTACGAACGAGTCTGTTCGATCACCCTCGCTATAAATTGAGCACAAGCGAACACCACACTCGGACACCCGCAGCTAACCCGAAAATTTGTGTAACAATGAAACGGACACCCGAACATTGCGATAAAATGCAGGACAACAAAGAAATTTACGCTGAAGGTAACTGGCGCCAATATGTTCCCACAAAGCATACGAAAATGTTGTTGCTTTGTGCTTGTGCATACGCAATGAAAAAATTAGAAGCGAAGTAGACAAAAATGTTTTTGCATCTATTTCGTATAGTTTCGCGTGGAAAGCTGTGTGTGTATATATTAGAACACAGCCTAAAACTATGTAGGTACATAAGTACTTTTACAAAAAATAAATGTGCACCGAGTGTATAGGGCTTGGGCATTGCCGATCTACACACATTTATACCTAAATGGATGTAGGCGTCGTGATGCCGCATTTTGTATGAGCAAAAATATAAGAAATGGTTAAATGTACACTTAAACAAACTACCGAAAAATTCAACCTTCTCTTTACCCTCTACGCACAAAAACTAAGAGCACCGCGATGAGAAGGCAACATTTTTTGTAGAAACAAAAACGTCATAAGCCAATCAAGAAAATTTTGTGCACACTCGGGTTGAAACTCGAACACCCGGGTATATTGAGCTGCAAAGCACCCGAACCCAATCAAGTATGTATGAAAAGCAATCGGGTGTTGTGGCCAACATGTTCGTCTTGAGCTCAGTCGATAACGAACAATACTTCTGCTCGTATACAGAGAACGATGAAAAGCGGGTTTTGTTAGATGATCGAGTATACACGAAAATCATGCACCCGCTGCAGATGTCTGATGTGTACTCGTCCCTTTTCTACTCACCCCCTCTCTTCCACATGCCTGCAGAATTGAATTCAATACTTGAACTGTGTAAAAGCAGTCTTCCATCCCGAGCTAATAAAAGGAAGGTAAAAATCGCTGCATCTTTTAGGCGCATCAATATTACATAGTTACATCCCGAGCTAATAAAAGGAAGGTAAAAAGGAACACGTATCAGTTGTACCTGGAACTAGTATAATAATAATAAAGAAAATGTCTTATATGTATTAGTTCAACTGGGTATTACTATAAGAAAAACAGCAAAAATGTCTTATATATAATCTTATTTTTATATTAAATGCTTTTTGTACTTATAGGACTCAGAATTCAAATTTTTTAATCATTTTTAAGGCATTTCGAAAACATTATGCATTCCACCATTGGCAAAGTGAAGCGATTTGTTCTATTTGCGCTCTACAGCGGTAGAGCTGTGCGGCAAACATAACAAGTTAAAAATAAAAGAAGTTAGTTCGATATATAAAAAGTTATTTAAAGCATTTTTTAGATTGATTACTCCCCCTTTCTTACTTCACCGAAATCTATTTTATTATCGAATTTCAAAAGTTGCCATTGTATAAAAATTTTCTCTTTGTCGCTTTTTTTTACAAATTAGGAAAATTGTTTAAAACTGTTAAAAATGTCGAATTAGCGCTTTCTTTATATGACAATGGATTAATAGATGCAAGGCTTTTCAAAATTTCACTGTTAAAATCAAATCTCTTTTTTATTTGCAAAAAAAATTCAATATAACATCGCTGAATATTTTTTTTATCTTTAAAATTTGGGCTTTACTTAAATGTGCTGTTGATATATACGTATCTGCGGCACAAGATATATATACTTACTTAAGAGGTAAATGATTATCTGGGTTACAAACGTCTATATCAGCTAAAAAATAAGAAAATATAAGTTTATAGTTACTTTCAAAATTCTTATATAACTTATGCAATTTGTATGATTCACTTTGAAATTCTATGTTCATTCGATTGACAATATCCAAAATACATATTTGACAAAAATAATAAATAAATAATAAATTTTTATTGGTGCGGAATTAATTTTTTTCGGTAATAGCTCACGCTTGGTTCACACCGTCACCGAAACAAGATATGCAAAATAATTGCAACGCTTTCCACTGGGACAGTAAATGATCAACAGCTTGCTTCAGCGATAACCAGCGAACGTTTGACACTCGAAATATTTTATGATCTTTAACACCAACGTAGTTTTGAAATTCGCACTATGTGCGAAAAAATTGTATACATCTCAGGCCAGTTTTTCGACATCTACGGGAATTTTTTTACACCATTGGAAAAGTATCAAAATTTAAAAAAGAGTATCTCTCCAAAATTCGTCGAAAAATGTATCACTTTTGATCTACTTGGATCAAAACGGTCACACTGTTTGTGTCTCTTACAACTTCGGCAATAGAAATTTGATTTGGTTATGCTTTGGTATTGTAGGGAAACTATAATAAACACCACAAACGGTTAGATCTGAAGCATGTGATCCTAATGGATTATCAATTCCAAAGTCATCGTAAATAATATATAATGTATGGAATAACAAGTTTATCTTTAAAATGACATATTTTCTTCTTCCAAGTTGCGCCATGAATCAGATTTGAATAACTCTGAGTGTGTGACTGTAGATCCAGTATATATGTTAACTAGCAAATGCCCGCTTGCTTCGCGGCGCCTAATAAGATCTTTTGCGTTGGCCAATTCAAAAAATAGAATTTAAAAGCAAAAGCAGTATGTAAAGTAAACATTTTTAATTTAAATTGAAACGACTAAAAAGCGGAATCCTCCTCACACATATGCCAAGAATAGTAGCGCTGTGATTCCATACGGAATACTAATCCCTTTCGATGTAATGCGTTTTACCTATAGTCTTATTTCTACCTGTGAGATCTGTACCAAGCGCGCCTAATAATCTTCTATGATCCTGCAACTTCAGCATTGGTCCGGTGTACTATGTAAGCCAATAAAAAACCTTATACGGAAACTCAAGAGCACAGATGAGCGTTTTAAATTATAGGAAGGCCAAGAATCCTCGCTGCCCCACAGAATGAAAAGTTTTCGCGTACATTGACTAAATGAGTCGTGTGATCTCATGAATATCGTTCAAATGAAGTCATTGATATACCTATCATGTTCCTTCTTGGACAGATGTGGTCGAATCTTTCCTTGTCAATTCGCCACTTTTACAATTCGTCTTAATATGTATGAATTGGTTTCTTTGAGTCTTACTGCTGTAATAACGGTCGTCCCGAGCAACTTCGTCAATCGCAGGTAGAAGCAAGATCACGCTTACACAGTATTACGGTCTTTATATGCATACTTAAACGCATCTTTGATTTAGCCATCTGAAAAGTAAATTCTTCTAAGATAAACATAGAGCCAAAGCAGAACAAACCCCGTGTTGGTTTCTATATATTTCGGGTGCAGCGTCATCCATTGGGTCCCTTTTCTGCAAAACCTTTGCTTGTCATGAAATGAATACGAATTATGAATTCCAATCAGATTTTATAAAAAATACGGATTTTCTCCAGCGGGTCCATTTTTTCGCAAAGAAATTTTACATCATACAGGTAGTCACGCTGCGAATTTGAACGAAATCTGTTAATAAATACGACTTTTATAAGTAACTCTACTCCAGCGCCACCAGCGTGTTTTCTAGTAGCCTATAATAGGACCTCCGACAATTTGACTGGGCTCTATTGAGTGGTTTTTGAGTTTACTCCGAAAAACGGAAATGGCTATCATTTTATGTATGTAATATTCCTTATCCTAAGTTTCGCCCGAAAATTTTGATTCTCCCCATAGTAAGTACATGGAAACCAAAAGCGAAAAGTGAACCGGTTCAGGGAAGATGAAAGTCATGATAAGGAGGAATATGCTTCGAATGAAAAAAAAATTATCATGTAAGTAATAAACGTTTCGAACGTGTATTAACAAAATATTTTCCATTACAATGAGAAAAGAGTTTAGTTATGTCAACTTCATATGTTTTCTATCAACACATGATTTGGTTATAATTACATTATTTGGTTATAGTTACCAAATCATGTGTTGAGATAAATATATTTGGCTGACTTTTTTCTGAGTGTATGCTGAAGCTATACCTTTTGAATTTGAAAGAAATCGGATGATTAGATTTGTAACGTAAGTTTCACTTCTACTGTGTGGCCCAGGCGCACTTACTTTTCTTCATCATGCAGGTAGCTTATACTTTGAATTTGAACGAAATCGGTTCATAAATACGAATTTTATAAATAACACGACTTCAGCGCCACCTAGCGGGTCTATTTTTGGTAAACGAACTTTCCATCATGCTGGTAGCTCACATTTTGAATTTAAAAGAAATCGGTTCATAAATACGACTTTTATAAATAACTCGACCCCAGCGCCACCTAGCGAGTTTTCTGGTAGCTTATAATAGGACCATATATGCAAGGTATAACCTCTGAAAATTTTACTGAAATCTATGCAGCAGCTTTTGAGTTAACTCCGAACAACGAAAACGGCTGTTGTTTTATATATATAGATTTCTCATAAATTACTTTTAGTTTCAAAATATCTTTGAATTTGAAACTTTATTGGCATGATAACTCCCACAACTTTATTTGAATTTAGTCCAGGGTTGCTATTAACTACAATTTCGGAAATCTCCTCATTTATAATGTAAGAGATGGGAAACTGAAAAAGGTTCTCTCTTTCTAATGATTTTAAAAAGCCATACTTGGTATATGTTCAAAAGGAGCAAAAAGTTTGCGTAACTTATTTTCTGCAGATATTCGGTTGCCTAAATCTTCGATTAGTGGGGACACTAATTTAAATTTATGGTTTTGAATGGGTTTCAATACTTTTGTATTAATATCTTCTAAAATCGTAAGAATGTCCTTTCTATTTAAATTATTTTGGTTATGCAGAGATAGGGCAAAATTATTTAAATTAAATTCAGGTTCGTTATCATTTCGTTTCATTTGATTTGTTTGTTCTGCTGCTGTTATAGAATTAGAAGGAACAAATATTTTTTCGGATGCAATGCTTACTGCTAATGCTGTATGAGTATGCACTCTTTTTAAATGGTTATGAAAAGCATGCACGTTTGAAAAACATTGTTCGCATCTAATTACATTGCATTTAAAACTTTTTATCTTGTTATAAACATGAAACGACTTCAAATGATCGATCAAAAGTTTTGCGGTTGACGGAAAAAAATGCAGATGAAGCATTTAAACCTTTTAATTTAGCTATTTGGCGTTTTTCAAATAATTTGTAAGTTGGATAATATTAGGATTTGATGAGCATTCAAAATTAAAAAAAAAAAACAAAATTTGTGGGGTACTCAAAATTCAAGACATGAAGCAACTTATAAATAGTGTCCAGTGCTTTTAAAAATGTTGCTCGAGTCTACATGCAGACAGATTTAAATATACATATGTATATAAATCCGAATCGTAAGATATAGTACAACACTGATCATAACAGGAGTGACATTTTGACCAGAATGGGCTATTTTGCTTTTGCTTGTTCAATGTTCACAATTTTTTCCTAAAAGCCTAGCCCATTATATTACAAACACCACAAAAATCCACATTTCAAGCTTTGTTTTGTTTCAGAATTTTAGTTGTGTACTTTTATAGCCCATAAAATTTTAAATGTTAAAACTAAAATTTTGTGAAATTTTATTCAAATAAACAATAGAATAATAGTCAAAACTGGTATTAACGTACCTGAATTGATGGTTTCATCAATTTTAAGTAACACGGCTTTGGACGCCGTATCTTTTATTTTCTCTTTCATGTAAGGGACTATAGCTTAAGCAAAATTGGGCCACTCCGTTAGTAAATTTTGCGATTTGTTTGGATATTTCGCAGTAAAATCAATTTCAATCTGTAATAAGGATTATACATAACATTAAATATATCTATGTATATGCACATATATATGAAAAATTTTCGTACCAAGGTATATCCAAGGGAGTGTTTAAGCAACGGCCAGTCAGCAAAGATATTTATGTCCTTATTCATAACATCTGCCCTTCTTATTGGAATCGTCTCCTTCCATTTTTAAACGACATCGCTCCAAGGTTCCAAATTATGTGAAAGCCGCAACTTTTTCTCTAACGAACCTTCGTCTATGAATTGAAGCATAAAATTAGAATCAAAAAAGCAAACAGACCTTTTGCCATCACATGCTACTTTTAAATTAGTACAACACAATTTTTGTTACTAACAGCCTAACCTAATATAATAATGCACGCCATCTAATTTGTTTTTCTGCGTCACCCGAAGTCTTCCGCAGAAGAAAATTTGGAAATTTTATTTAATTTAATTTCGGTTGATTCCATAGAAGTTGTATTTTATTTAATTTACACCCCTATTCTGCAACTCTTTCGTATTCGGATTTGGCTACGAATCGTAGAAATAGTATGCTGCAATCCGAATCGTATTTTCGAACTTTCGAAATTCGTAACAATGGCATGCCTAAAAACGAACGAGTAAGCTTTTTAGCGTAATTTTGTACGAAAACAATTATGTGTCGGAGGCGAAATAAAAGATGTAAATCGATGGGTGTTTGCAAGAAATATTGGTGGTGTTCATTTAAACAGATAAATTTGCCTTTCGCATATACGTATATTTTTATCCACTGCTTTATATAAACGAGCAAAAAAGATTCTTTGTTACCTCTTATCGAGAAACTTGGGTCCGGTTTAGTTATTTGTACAACGATTGTCGGTTGTTGTGTCCAAACGCATAACCCGATTCCAAAAACTTTAACATACACGTGTAATCAAAGGATTCACATTTTATTTAAGATAAATGTTTCAAATTTCCTACCACTAGCTTATTAATAAACTCGGTTTGCACTATGCACTTTTTTCCAAATTTCGACGTGGGTTCTGCGCAAAAATACTGTGGACGACGTAGCCAGAGTGATATGCACAAGATATGTTGTATACCTTTGACATGCGGAAGCCCCTCTTCCCCGCAACACAGAAAGGAGAATTCTACTTAGTAAGGGTAAGAAGCAAGCGCAACAGGTGGTGGACCTAACAAAGTGCATGCATGTTTTCAATGGCTTGGAAGAAGCTGTTATTGCACTAACCTGATTGAGAACCAGAGCTTCAGGCATAGGAGGAGTTCTGGCTTGTGGTTCAACAATTCAACCAGAAGCTGACATAGATGCCCCCATGGTTACTATGCCCTACAGCTCCGCATACCTTTGTGAATCCATTGCCATAGCGCCCGCTTACTCTGCTGCTATAATTGCAAATACATCAGAATCCATAATTTTCCTCAAAATATGTAAAATTAACCAATTTTACAATAAACAAGCACATGATGAGTGTTTTTTTAATTCCTTTCCACTTTGTTTTCCTTCATTCAGCTATCTTCGAAAAACAACTGATAGCTGGCAATGCTGCACATGTTTCCGCAAGGGTTGCAGCATGTGGATTTTTCGTTTTTCGTAGCGTTGCTACGAATTACGAGTTACGAAAATTCTAGAATAAGGGGGTTAATTTCGGTTGATTCCATAGAAGTTGTATTATGTGCATGAGAAATTTTTGAGAGTAAATTTCCGGCGTGCGTGAATATTAAGTTGGCCTGTAAATTTACTAGCACGCGTATAAGTACATATTAGGATGGTATCTTTCACGCAAGAATATTTTTTAAGAACATATATGTAAATTTGATTGCGTCTGTGATGGATTAGCATCAGGTATTTTGCTTAATTAGTTAGAAAGCAAATTAAAATGAACTATTATTTTGAACTTATGCATACTTTGTGTTTGCGAATTTGAAAGCAAGTTTTCTAGGGGACTCTGTCGATAATTGGTTGCATCCGTAATTTGTGACTGTTTGCTAATTTTGCGCCGAACATTAGTTGCTTTGTCATACAGCTTTCCTGTTGGGTTTTTGTCACTTCGTCGGTTGCAATAATGCGAGCAGTAAAAGCAGTCTTACATCCCGAGCTAATAAAAGGAAAGTAAAAATCGGTGCATCTTTTAGGCGCATCAATATTACATAGTTACATCCCGAGCTAATAAAAGCAAGGTAATAAAAAAAGAGGCTTTCCACATCCATTCCGCAGTCTGTTAATATTTAGCATATATGCAAGTATGTATGTATGTATGTATATACACTCATGGACACAGAGATATGTAGGTGTGTTTTCTTTTTTTATGGTTTTGTCTATTTTTTTTGTTCATTTAATTATTAAATAGATTATAAAACTATAGTTAACTTTACAACTAAACCCAAATAAATAAAAGTTTCAAAGTATAGACAAAGTTCGCAAAAATTGATCAAACTTAAACTTAACAAAATTTTCACCGAAATTTAAATTTCTTTATTCAGTTATTCAGTTTGGTACACTGAGGGAAAAAATATTAAAATCAAATAGAAACGTAATTGATCTTTCTATAAACGTCTACGAAAGTACTGTATATTGGTAAATATTCAATTCAATTACGCGAATATTAAAATGACCGCGTTAGTTCTGAAAACGCATCCGTGAAGTGAATAATCAAGACAAAAACTAAAAAAAAAATATTTAACGTGCATGTTGCCTGCAGTGGAATTCGAACCCTGACCATCTCTGGATATCAACAAATTGTGGCATGCATCTTTGCGCACTCAGCTACACCCAGGCATATAAATTTGCTTTCAAATGTTGAATATCCATCAACGCCACAGCACGCGATTTGTACGGATAAACATATACTATGTATGAATGTGTGTGTTGTCACCGCTCTCAGAGCGGCGCTCTGCATGCTTGGGGTACGCCTACTAGAACTTGAAGGGAGATCTCCCTATATAAGGAATAAAAGAGTACTCTCCTTAACCTGATTTCGGAGAAACAAGAGAAATTTGTCGGTTTTGTACTCCTTTATTACTCGCTTGGGAGTCAAATAGAAGATCTCCTAAGCGAGCAAGTAAAGAATTCTCTCCGAGGCATGATTTAGAAGCATTAAACGAGATCTTTCAGTTTTTTTACTCCTATATTGCTCGCTTAGGAGCGTAATGGGATATCTTCGAAGCGAGTAGTTAAAGAATGTTCCCTGAGGAATGATTTGGGAGCAACAAGCGGGATTCGTCGGTTTTGTACTACCCGCTTAGGAGCAAAAAGCGATACTCCTAAGCGAGCAATCCAGGAGTATTCCTTTTGATTGATAGGGGAACAATACGTACCTCGTTCAAAAGAAATTTTGTGTTTTTGGAAAAATTTATCACAAAGCAAATAATAAAAAAATATTTAGTTAGGAAAATTTATGCATTAGAACGCAATTGCCCAATTTGGACAGCCAAGATGGATTTAAATGAAGGTCCGTTGGTATGTATGAAAAGTTTGTTTAAACTTATTAAATATTGATTATTTAAAGCAGAATGCATTTCAGAATTTGGGTAATGAGCGTCAGCTTTTGTGTAAGACCACCAGCTTCCTATGTTCCTTATCTTCACCCGTCCTGTGCCGCCATCGGCACAACAAATCACACTCTCCCCATTTGAGTGAGCTTCTGAACTGGAAAGCATCTCCGACTCATTAATCCAGTGAATTATATATGTACATGCGTAAGGGCATATGTATGTACATATGTATGAATGGATATAGTATATGTATACATATTACCGTTTTAGTTTTATTATGTTCCATTTTAAAATAATTTATTTCTTGTATAATTCTAATAGTTATCATTAATGTAATAAATACATATGTACATGTGATAAGACATCTAATATGTAATGTTTTTTAGCTAAAAAGAAATGCTCCCTATGGAGAAATGTTGGAGTAATCTTGTATTACTCCATTAGGAGGAATGTGGGAGAATAGGAAAGCTGTTCTATACCTCGCTTAGGAGGTTTGCAAGATTACTTGGTTGGGAATACTCCCTTATTGCTCGTTCTGGAGGAATATGTGGTATTTCCCTATGTGCACTCCCTTATTGTCTTTATGGGATGTTTCTAAGAGGTTATTGCTCACTTAGGAGGTCTTTGAGATGATATTTCTGTATGAACTCCATGATTGCTCATTGAGGAGGTAAAAGGGATTACTCGCCCTCCAAGGACACCTCGTGTTAAAGAGAGTATACAAAATTACATGCTTATACACAGAAGCATAGGGAGCAATAGGGAGTATTCGTATACTCCCCAGGGAGTACTCACCGAGCAATCATACGATGCTCCCAAGTTCTACTGGGACGTGCGTAATAAATTTTGTATGAAAATATTATTTTTAAATACGAACATTTTTAAACGATAATCAAATATAAAGTATTCATTTTTACTATGCATTATTTCCCTCAGTGTAGCCAATTAAGTTATAGTATAATAAAGTTTCAAGTCGCTCAAAATTTACTTCCATACAAAAATAAATTTTGAAACCTGCACTTCATTATACTAAAATTAAATGGGTTACAAAACTGCATAGACGAAAATTTCCTAAAAATTCTGAAAATGAGTGTGCATACATATGTATGTAGTGATCTTACAAATTAATGTATCACTAACTAAGATATATTTCAAGTGTTCTTTATTGAAATATACTAAATCTACTGTACAAAGTTTAAATTAAAGGTAACTAAGTTAATCAAAACAAGTAAGAGCAGCGCTGTCTTCGGCTATGCCGAAGGCTTCATACTTTCATGAACATCTGAAAATATTACTTTAACAGATTAGTGCATTTGAAAAAATGTATTCACGGCATACATACTTAGATAGAGGAGATACATATATAAAAAATTATATCTAAACAATCAAAGGTATGAAAGATATACCTTATATAGCACCAATCTAAGTGATTTTCACTGCTGTGTGAACGGTATGTAAACCGGTAACACAATTTAATGGGTTTAGCTTCCAACATAAAGGAGATAAATCGAAAAACTGGTATCTGAACAATCTGTGGTATGGAGGCAATAAATAGGTTATAGCGACTGGATCTTTGTTCATTTTACTGTAAACTTTCTATTGATAATGAGTGAAAATAGTGCGAAATTAATGTTTCTAGCTGCATAAATGGATAATTTATAACAAAAAATCTCATATCTGAACAATCAGTTGTATGGAGGCTATAGGTTATAGCGACCAAATCTTCACCATTTTCACTGTATTCTTTTGATAATGGGTGGAAATAGTGCGAAATTTCATATTCCCAGCTGCAATCAGTTGTATGGGAGATATATGTTATAGTCACCCGATCTTTGTAATTTTCACTGTGGGTATTATGTTAGTAATGAGTAGAACGGTGCGAAATTTCATGTTCCTAGCTGCATAAATGGAGGAGCTATGGCAAAAAATCTCATATCTGAATAATCAGTTGTATGGAGGCTATAGGTTATAGCAACCCGATCTTCGCCATTTTCACTGAAAGTATTCTTTTGAAAACGAGGGACAACAGTGCAAAATTTCATGTTACTAGCTAGTTAAATGGAGGAGATATAACGATAAATCTCATATCTGAACAATCAGTAGTATGGGAGCTATAGGTTACAGTGACCCGATCTTTTTAATTTTCACTCTAAGTTTTCTGTTGATAATGGGTGGAAGTATTGGAAAATTTCATGTTCTTAGCTGCATAAATAGAGTTATAACGAAAAGTCTCATATCTGAACAATCAGTAGTATGGGAGCTATAGGTTACAGTGACCCGATCTTTTTAATTTTCACTCTAAGTTTTCTGTTGATAATGGGTGGAAGTATTGGAAAATTTCATGTTCTTAGCTGCATAAATAGAGTTATAACGAAAAGTCTCATATCTGAACAATCAGTAGTATGGGAGCTATAGGTTACAGTGACCCGATCTTTTTAATTTTCACTCTAAGTTTTCTGTTGATAATGGGTGGAAGTATTGGAAAATTTCATGTTCTTAGCTGCATAAATAGAGTTATAACGAAAAGTCTCATATCTGAACAATCAGTTGTATGGGAGCTATATGTTATAGTGGTCCGATTCTTCCGGTTCCGACAAATGATTAATACAATATAAAAATACACCCACTTACCAAATTTCATCAGGATATCTCGAAAACTGAGAGACTAGATTGCATACAAACAGACGGACAGGCAGACAGACAGACGGACAGACAGACAGACGGACATGGCTCAATCGACTCAGCTCGACGTTCTGATCATATAAGTATACATTTTAATGGGTCCATCTCTTTTTATTCTGGTACTTACAAACATCGGACCAAAGTTATAATACCATTTCATGCTGTTGAAAGGTATAATTAATTTATGTGAAACTTCTAAGTTGTCGACCGCGCGCCGCGTTATAGCATACTGACTTTTTGTGTTATTTGCCTTGGCTGTGCTTGCTATGCTCAGGTGAGCACTGGAGAGCGCGCGCCATGAGCGCTAGTAGTATAAATATGTAGCTCCGGCTACATGTCTCCCCTTCTTGGAGAATTTGTGTTCGTCTATAATGAAAATATTAACAAATTATTTTAAATTAGCCGAAAGATTATTTAGCGAAGCGAATGCGTTTTGTAGTTGTAGGAACTGTGCCCGTCGATGGTTGTGGAATGTTGTGTGTTTGTTGATGTTCCATATCTTCGGCGATGAAATACACTGGCTTGAGGCGATCGACGGAGATTGCTGTGTTTTTGCCTCGAACGTTAACAATGAAACATTTTTCATTTCTCTCAATGACTGGGTAAGGGCCATCGTATGGTGTAGCAAACGACTGACGAATGTGGTCGTGTTTTACGAAAACATGAGAAGTAGTAGCCAAGTCTTTAAAAAAAATATGTGCTTTTGCCTATGCCTGGATGTTTGCGCTAGTGTTAATGCATGGAAATGTTGTCTGAGAGATGCAATTAACTCGTGAGGTGAAAAATTGGCAGCAGAAGGGTGTAGAAATTCTCCTGGCAAGCGTACGGGCTCTCCAAAAACTAGTTCAGCTGGCGTAGCACTGATGTCTTCTTTCCAGGCAGCTCAGAGTCCGAGAAGGACAACAGGCAAATCGTCATACCAAGATGGTCCGTGGCACAACAACGCAGATTTAAGCTGCCTGTGCAAGCGTTCAACCAAACCATTTGATTGTGGGTGGTATGGCGTAGTTTTTAAATGTTTACTGCCCAAAATTTTTGTGAGTTGATAAAACAAATCTGATTCGAATTGTCTGCCAAGATCCGAAGTAATTCTGAGGGGTACGCCAAAAAACGAAATCCATCCGGTGACTAGAGCGCGTGCCACTGTTTCTGCCGTGCCGTTCTCTGCTGGAATCGCTTGCGGAAAACGTGTAAATCTGTCGATAACAGTCAGGCACTACGTAAATCCACGTGAGACTGGTAAGGTAACTAGATCGATATGAATATGTTCGAATCTTTGCGATGGTAATTCGAACCTAGCAATAGGAGATGAGGTGTGGCGAGTAATTTTGTTTGCTTGACACTTCAAACAAACCTTTGTCCAGTTAGCGATATCTTTATTTATTGATGGCCACACATATCTTTGAGTGACTAGTTTGCGCGATGCTCGTTGGCCAGGGTGCGAGAGGGAGTGAAGGGCATTAAAAATTCTGAAACGTAGCGATTTAGGAACATAAGGCCGATCTGTACCTTACGAAATGTCGCAATTAGGGATGTTCCGATACAAGTAAATCCGAGTATGTACTCGATACTTTTGTTTCGATACCAACTACTTTTTTTACTCGAATCGTTGTTTCGATACCTAATTGGTATCGAAAGAATAGTAGTTGTATCGAATAGATTTGAGCAAAAGCCATATGGTCGGCCATATTTTTCTATGGAAGAAACTTTACTTTAAACAATGGCACCGCCAAAATCTAAAGTGTGGATATATTTTTACAAGAAGATCGAGCTATTTCGGCAGCCAGGTCGAAAACGCCCTAGCGAAGGTAAATTTTCAGATTTATCTGTGACATACCTTTTGCTACACCTGGGTGGAAGATCGACCTATCTCGGCAGCCAGTTCGAAAACGCCCTTTCTCAGAAAACTTTTTAAAAGGCGCCCTATTTCAGAATTGGATTAAAAAACGACTTATCTCAGAAAACTTTTCAAGAACACTTTATTTCAGAATTTGATCCAAAAATGCCCTTACCTCAACTGAAATTATATTGAAAATATTTGAGGTAGGCCGTTTTTAAATCGGCAGCCGAGATAGGCGGTTTTGAAACGAACTGGTTTCGATCTTCCACTCAGGTGTCGTCGCAAAAGGTATGCCACAGATAAAATCTGAAAATTTATCTTCGCTTTGTTGCATGAAAAATTATCGATATAAGTAGGTATCGATACATTCACGTTACTCATATAAGTAGTATCGAAATAGCGATTTGAGTAAACTCATTTAAGTAGGTATCGATACTTTGATGGTATCGGAACGTCCCTAGTCGCAATACAATTTGACTGCGTTGTTGTTGAAGTGAAGTTGACGCAGGTCGAGCGAAGTGGTGGGATTGCGTAAGAGTTCGTGCAGTTTGGCGTCTGCCCTCTGTGCATTGAATAACTCAGTGAGTTCAACTGCAGTTGAAACTTCATCGACACGGGATAGTGTGTCAGCAACAATATTTTCAGCACCGCCTACGTGACGCAAGTCAGTAGTGAACTGACTGATGAAATCTAATCTGGACAGGGTCAGGACCCTGTTTAAAAGCGTGAATGAGCGGCTTGTGTCCGTGTAAATGATAATATGTCGTCCTTCAAAAATATACCTGAAGTGTTGAACAGCCCCATACACTGCGGCCAGCTCACGATCATAGGTCGACTTCTTCTGCGCTGATGGGGTAAGTTTCTTGCTAAAGAAAGCTAATGGTTGCCATTCGTTATTGCA
>NW_016161448.1:51172-51365 GCF_001687245.7 Rhagoletis zephyria | reverse complement strand
AAATTTCCAAAATTCTACTTTGTAAAGTTCAAAGGCTTCTACAAAAAAAGAAATTAAAAGTTGTACAAACCAAGGTACATTGAACAGGTAGTATCAGTAGAGCAGCTGATTTGATTTATTTTCAAATTATTTGGTCTCGAAAATGTCAAATATTTTTAATTTTTTCTCACAAAAATTCTGAATTGTTAAAATC
>NW_016161448.1:41365-47068 GCF_001687245.7 Rhagoletis zephyria | reverse complement strand
CGCGTGCGTTTTATATAGCACAAAAAGTCAAGGGCGCTCACCGAGTACAAGTCGGCTAAACAATTCAGGAAGTACTTGTGGAAGAGTTGGCTGCGCGTGCTGGCCAGGGCGGGACAATGGCAGGGGTAGTGTTCGATGGTCTCCTCCTCCTCGTCCCTGCAGCTGCGACAAAAATCGTTGGTAGGGTATCCTAACCTTTTACCGTGCGTACCCATCAGGCAGTGTCCGGTGATTACACCGACTACTAATCTGAGAGAGGAGAGGTCCAGCGGAGTAAGAGCTGTGGATAGCTTTACATCAATCTTTGGCCAAATTTGCCTGGGTAGTATGGCAGGCGGTTTCCACAGCCCACTTGCTGTTTACCTCCTCGATGAGTTCATCCTTTAGTCTGTGTTTGCAGGAGGTTAGAGGTATGCCAGTATTCTGAGGAGAAGTGACTTCAGATATTTCCACCCACCCCCTTGCCAGCTCGTCGGCTAGGCAGTTGCCAGGAATTTCACCTATGTCCAGGGACCCATACAACAGTCAAGGAGCATTTTGATGCCAGTAGGTTGAGAGCCTTCCTGCATTCTATGGCTACTTTGGACGTTGTTCGGTTAAATTCGAGATTTGATAGCAGCCTGGCTGTCAGAATAGATTAGCGATAGGCCGTCCTGGAGGGGCGGAGGTTTCATTTCGTTTTGTACTAAAATACACTATTTTGCACTCAATGCATAAGAACTTATATGCTGGGTATGTATGTACATACATATAGCGGTCCACAAAATAAAAGAATTGCGATATTTTGACCGGTTTTAGTATTTGTCTTTTGTTTATTTAATAGGAGTGTACTCATACCCAAAAACTTGCAAAGTAGGGGAAATTGAGAGGGCCAAATGTGATAGAGAGCTGCAAATTTCTGCTGCAAAAATGTTTACCAGCGAAACCTTGCAAGTAAGAAAATCAGCTCATCACAAACACCTGTTTGTAAACATAGCATTTTCAGGTTATATGAAACTTTTTTCAAATTAAATGAAACCATTATCAAACAAAGCGAAACCTTTTTCAAATTAAATGAAACCTTTTTCAGATTCAATGAAACTTTATTCAAATTAAATGAAACTTCCTTTTTTCGTTTACTGTGAATTCGCTGTTACACGTTGCTTTTCTTTACGGGCAAGGCATATTGAATCATGATACAAAACTGGAAGTTAGTTTCATTTATTGACATTCGTTGTTGTTGCCGTCCGCTTGACTTTTAACAAGTTTATGGCATTTAACTAAAATCATAGGTTTATATAGTAACCAATAGTCAGTACTAATTTGTACTGGAACCTGCAAATTTTTACTGGAAAAGTGTATGATAACAACAAACTGCAAGAGAGCAGTGAATCGAGAGCGTAACAACACGGAAGAGCTGCAAATTCTTGCTAGTGNACAAACTGCAAGAGAGCAGTTAATCGAGAGCGTAACAACACGGAAGAGCTGCAAATTCTTGCTAGTGAAATNAACAAACTGCAAGAGAGCAGTGAATCGAGAGCGTAACAACACGGAAGAGCTGCAAATTCTTGCTAGTGAAATTTCTACTAGCAGAAATTAGCTAGCAGCAGAAGAAGAAGAATAAATGTCAAAAGCCGCCATTTTTTGAATTGGTTTAGCACAAACAAAAGTAAAATGAGTGGAAATCAAAATTATTATTTATTATTAATGATGTACTGGACTGTGTAAGTGCTTGTGTGTAAAGCAAAGAGTTTAAAACTGATTTATAAATAGTAAAATGTTTACTGCAGAATGTCAAAACAGTGCAACAGCTGTTCACTTGCAAGTTTTTGCTAGTTTCGTGTTCATTAACTTTTTCTGCTAGTTTTCTCTTCTTAATTTTACGCTCTATTTTGCTTTTACGCTCGCGCTGCAATGTTTTACTGGAGAAGTTACTATACAAACCTCATGCTACCAGTTTCACTAGCAGCAAAATTTCTGTTTCTTGAAAAAGTAAAAAAAATTTTTCAAGTTAGTGAAGTTGGATAAAAATATTAAAAGAAAAGTCTTGCACGTTTCCAAAATGCAAGAATTCGGTACACTTCGAAAATAACGTTTTTGCTTTTCCGAGGATAGAGTACGTAATACAATGTAATGCAATTTGATGTAAAATTGCTAACGCAAAATATCTTTATGCCTCGAAACGATGTACCGTTAGTTAGCCGTGAAAGAAGAAGGAGGTGCACCTTGTAATTTGGGTTATCGAGTCCAAACGCGTGACCCGTTTCAAAAAATTTTAACATATAGTTCTAGTCAGAGAATTAAGCTTTAATTTTAAACAAAGATTTCGGATTAAAATATGCATCTTTTTTATAAATTTAGAGGTGGATTTGGCGCGGAAATACTGTGGATGGCGTAACCGGAGTTGGACTGATGAGGTAATTTTTTCTAGTGCGGCCGAAGGCCACCAACGAGGAAACGAGTTTTGTCCAAAAATACTGCTGATGGCCTAACACGAGTTTATTTTTTCTTTGTGAAATTGCTTATTTTACCCCATTTTGAAATGGGTCCCTGAGTGCCTGTAGAAGGGGCAGGGAAGTGAAGGATGACCCCCCACCAAAAAATCATTATACATCGTTGTCATCTGTCGCTCTTCAATCTACACCTCCTGCGGTCTCTTTTAGCACTGCTTCTACTAGACCATCTGGTTCGTCGTTTGATGCTGTTTTGTTGACTAATACTAATATTAATACTAATACTTATACGTAGCATATAGCTGTTCATGGTGCTGGTGCTGGCTCGAGTAATTCTAACACTGCGCGTCAAATGAATGTCCCCTTGGATGAAACTACAGCCCCAGTTCGCATTGTAAACTTGCTTGCTGCTACTCCTGTGACTACTTCCATCACATCGCGTGCTAATACAGCTAGCAATGGAATTTCTAATACAGCTAGCAATGAAATTTCTAATACCGCTAGCAATGATATTCCTGCTGTTGACAAAGCTTCTTTAAACGCTTTTTTTGGGTGTTGGATCTGTCAACCAACCAGCTGATGTGCCGCCGCATAATACTAAAAAAATGGCGCCGGTAGCAATAATGGTAGTAATAGCGGTAATAATAATAACAGCCTAAGGCAGTCTGCACACGGTTCGTATAGCTTTAGACGCGTATAAAATTTTTTATGCAGAAACGATTCCTCTACTCCTCAAGATCTGCACACGAAGCAGCTTCAAAGCGTCAAAGTATCAGGAAAAAAATGTTAAGTGATGAAAAATTATTATTTCTTTAATTAATTTTCAGTTATTTTTCTATATATGCACGAATTTTATTGTTTTATCGGTTTCTTTTATGAAATGCATACACGCACATCGAAAATTGTAAAAAAACTTCTTTCTCTTTTCTAAGCGTACGTACGCCTAGCTACCAACACTGCTGTACGCCCACCGATTTGCAGCTAGCTTGGTTTGACGAATTCGTGAAGCTGACGACTCGTATACAGTCCTTCATTTAAATGTACGTGTGCGGCATCAAAGCGTACAACTTTCTTATGCAGCATCTAATACGCGTCTAAAGCTATACGACCCGTGTGCAGACTGCCTAAGTAAACAACTATTTGTGAGGTCGGACACGAACTGTGAGCTTCAAGTAGCTGAACGCCTCAAATGGCTGTATCTCTGCTCTTCTCAACTTCGGCCACGGTTGATAAACTAAAGGACTATGTAGCCAGATGCGCCGGGATTGATAAGAACTCTATCCTTTGACACTGTCTGATTAAGAAGGGAGTACAGCTTAATAATCTGACAAGTGTGAACTTCAACTTCGTGTCCTAAACTGTTATTGCCTGTGCTTTGGCCCTCGAATGTAGTTGTGCGCCCGTTTCGTTTTTTTGTTTCCAAAAAACGAAGACCATCAGCAGATATCCAACAGCCGTTTACCGGCTCATCAGGAGATCGTAGTCACCTTAAAATCTACATGCATAAAGTTTCTGGACTAAGAACTAAGTCTCAGTTTATACGCCCATTTAGCTCCCATCTAGAATACGATGTTATTGTCATCAAACAGACTTGGCTGAATAATGACTTTTTTAGCGAAGAATTCCTCGATTTTATACCATGTTCGGACCGACATCGAAAACATGGTTTCGAAAACTTGTGTTTTCATCCATATAAAATCTGTCAAACGAAAACCGGTTTTCGCTGAAAACTACTTGAAAACTCACGTCCCAGTCATTTCAATCGGTGTCTTCACTAGTATTTTATACGACGTTTCCAAGTTTTGTAATTCGCTCTCTCATTCGTAATTCGCTCTCCCATTCGTCATTCGCCATCCAATTACTATGCGAATAATATTTATCCGAAATATATCGAAGTTTTTACAGCCTAGTTCCATTTGCTGGCACTTTTTCTATCTGCTGGAAAATTAATTATTAAAATATTCTCCATATAAATTAAAATCTTTTATAATAACTTAAATTTTTGCTCCATCTTCGATATTTGCAATACACAAAAATAATAATGAATAGCGAAGAACAAGAACAAGAAGTAGAGCTGTGTGTGACGTGGAAATGGGTAATTCACGAATTACGAATTGTGGAAACATCGTATTAGATATATTTATCGAAGTGGAAGTCATATTTTATCATCTCTATTATGCTAGTTGGAAATTATTGTCAATTGGCTGGCCAAATTAAAATATCAACAAAAAAAGGTTGCTAATGATAAGAGAATGAAAGGCAAAGATTTTGATTGTGTTTTTTCGTAGCAAACCTGTAAACAAAGGATGAAAGAAATGTCAACGCAGGCACTAACAGCCGATGCGAACAGCTTTCAGCCCACAATCCCAAAACTCGTTTTCAAAGTGTTTTCGTTGTCGGTCCGAACATGGTATTCAACTGTATAATAGTTGCGTTCCTTATCTTCCAGAAATAGTCAGAAAAGTAGTCAGATTCAGTCAAAAAGCGATCCTTAACTCGAAAATGACAGCAAAAATGAGATAGCAACACTCAGTGAGAGTGACTCTCTTCAGTCCGACGTAGTCAGATTTAGTCAGAATAAATTTTGCCGGCAAAATCTTGAAGTGTCAAACTCAACTGAATTCAAATTAACGGAAATTAAAGAATACACAAAAAGCGAGAATGGGTTGGGTTTAGTAGCGGCCCCACCTATTTCGGGCTATTCCGTCCAAAGGGGTGGCCCGATCCAAAAAAAATTCCACACATTTGTAGTCAAGGGTCGACACATTATTTTGGGACCTACTTTTGTAATTTTTGGCCCGTAATTTATTTAGAAATTCGGTTTGAATTATGCTTTTTTTTGTAAAATTCTCACTGGGGCGGCAGCCCAGGTTTACCTCGCAGAAAGGGAATTCTAGTTACCTCATCCTTTCCCAAGGCTTACGCACCCCAAAAGGAGTATTGTATTTGGTAAGGGTTATAAACCTAAAGCGCGGTCGAAGGATGCCTACGCAGAAAGAAGGTCTATGCTAAAATACTATCATATTGCTTTTTCAACAACTATTTTTAATTAACTTTTTTTTATTCAAAATCGTCCGATATCCAACTTGGCATAATTTCTTTTATTCAAAAATCCCACGTGTTTCTGTTAGTTTCTGCTCAGTTTGCCTAAGAAAATACCGGGTTTTGCCTATTTTCAAACGGTTCCCTAGGGGGCTGTGGGAGGATCCCAAAGGGGGGGGAGGTAGGGTACGAATTTTTGAAAGTGGGGAGTGTCCCCTTTCTAGTGGGG
>NW_016161448.1:32232-41289 GCF_001687245.7 Rhagoletis zephyria | reverse complement strand
TTTTGCGTTCCTTAACATTCTCCTGTTATTCTCTTTTAGTGAGCGCATTTTGCTTACGCTCTTGCAATTTGACACTTTTCAGATTTTAGTCCCAAAAGATAAGGAATGGACCTAATGTCTTTCGTAAAGAGGAGAGTCATAGTCTAACTGAGTGTTCAAGAGGCGTTCTCATCAGGGATGGAATTTCAAAATTTCAAAATGTGCGTAATGATCTTCTAAAATAGTGCCGTAAAGAAGATGAGAGTGCCACAAAATTAAAATTGGTTATAGTATTTTTAAAATACACTGAAGTATTATAAAAATAATTAACTAAATAAATTATTACAGTAAATCAATTTGATGAAGGATTCTCTTAGATATACTACATATGTATGTACTTATATGCATAAATTCATAGTAAAATAACACAGTACATATTCCAATTACGAAGGGAAAATGCACTGAAATACCTGTTCACACATACGAAATAATGGAAGTGAGACATTCTCACCAGTTTTGCCTATTCTTTTCATTGATTTTATATAAAATTCTAGCTCATGACTTAACAAGCACCATATGTCTACACAAATCGACATTTCAAACTTTGTACAAAAATTATAAAAATTCAGCAAGTTTTCATAACAACCTTTTAATTCAGAATTTTTAGGCAGATTCGAAGTTTATGATTTTATGCATTTTCTTCCATTTAAAGTGTGTTCGAAAATGTAATTAAATTTAAAGTGATGAAAATGCATGACACCATCAGTGAAAAAAACTTGTCAATATTTAATGGTCTACAAAATTAAAAACTTCGAATCTATCTAAAAGTTTGTTCTTGCGAAAGCTTACTTTTTGTACTGCGTATTCGCAATAGAATTCAGCGTCTTACCAAGAGTTGCCACAATATCTCCGGCCTTTTTTTAATTTAAGTGTTTTAACTTAGTGCTGTTAGATTTTTACTTTTTGTAATTTTTGAATCTATAATGTAGTATGTGATTTTTGTTATATACTCCCATATTGTGCCAAATTTCTATAATTTATAATTGTGCCAAAAGTGCCTCTGAGAATGAAAGTGCTAAAAATGGCACTATTGTGCCTACTTTTCCATCACTGGTTCTCATTGCCGTATAAAAGGCCCTACATACGCATTGATTTATCGGCCAACCAGTTGGCCAGGAGTTGGTGGTAAATAAGCCGTGTGTAGGCAAGTTGGCAAACCTTCGTCAAGTTGTTCGTCAGGTTGGAGAAAAATTAAAATTTTTAATTTTTGAGGCAGGTTGGTAAACTAGTTGCTCCGTGTGTAGACAAGTTGGCAACCTAAAATGCGATTTCATTTTTTCAAAGGCGTATTAACGTTAATATGTGTTTTTCAGTTCGTTTCGCTAGTGATAATGCGTATAATTTATGAAAACGGGGGCGGTAGCAATAGCAAATACATATAAATGAGAAGCATTCCTAGCATAGCTTAAAAGTTTACCAGGGCTGTTGTGTTGTTCTCAGTTCAAAAACTGTCACTCAAATGAAATCGGCCAACTAGTTGGTGTGTTTGTAGGGAATTCCGTTAAGTAGGTTGGTCAACTGGTTGGCTGATAAATCAATGAGTGTGTAGGGCCTATAATGTTGCCATTTTATCAATTTTCCGACTAGATTTAGCCGGTTTTCATAGCAAACAGCCGGAGAAATTTCGGTTTAGCCGGCAGCCGATTTGTTAGCCGTTTTGTAAGAAAACCGATTTTGCTATTCCATTTTAGACTAAGCTACCCAAAATCTGCTAGAAATGGCTATTAGTTTTATCGCGGAGAAAATTTTCATGTCAGGCAGGGTTATATAAAACTGAGCCGATTTCGCTTATTTTTATTTTAAACGAATATGTTTTTCTAAAGAAGGCCGTAGCGTTGATTTTCTTCTTAAAATGTGTGTTATGAATGTCTTAAATTTAAGTGTGAAGTTTAATTCGCAAACTTAGAAAATAACAAATTGTTTCACAACAATTGTTTGGTATTGTCTTCCCAGATAGAATTCTGCTAATGGTGATTTCGTTCCTACCAAAAAATTTCGCCTTTTGATTGTCCCTTTCTCTTTTCGTGTTCGGTTCTAAAATAAAGACAAAGGGTGAGAAAATTTTGTGTTCGTTTCTTGAAATGCCACACTCTTGCAAGGCAAAAATTGCATATTTCCTGCCCTTTGAAGCTTTGTCAGGGGTGATGGTTGCCCTGAAATCAGATAGTTGCTTAAAACGACAATATTATTAATTGCGTGAGATAGACAGCCCTTTTACAGGGTTGAGTGTAACATCTAACATATTTTGCACCGGGGAAGGGCAACATTTTTTGGTAGAAACGAAACCCCCATTAATTACAAAACATCATTGTTGCCCACGCTTATCGGTTTAAGGTAAGGGAAAAATGGGTATTTTCAAGCACTATGTACATATATGTATTTTATTTAACAAACTTTTTTTGCTCTCAGCTCACTTATTTAAATTCCAAAAACCGAAGGCCAACTTTTAGTAAAAGAACCAACACTGAAATCCATCAAAATTAAAATAAAAGAGCACAAATTTCTATGTAAGGCAAAACTCTCTGGGAAGACAATAGGTTTGTTCGCCGAAAATTTAGCGAGAATTATCAGTCAAAATATCAGATAGTACGAAAAAATGCTCCCAAATTCTCTCTCAGGTAGAAAAACTTGCAAATTTCTGCACGAACGTAAATTTCCAGGAATTTGCAAGCATGGCTGCCAACTATACTCGGCTATGAAGTGCCATATTGAGGATAAAATAGTGCCAAAATGTCCAAATAGAAAAACAAAAGTGCCGAAAAGGTGCCATTCTTTTTAATTCTTCCCATTTAGCATTAACATTAGAAACACATTCCTAAATCTAAAGTCCAATGCCAAAGTAAGATAAACCAGTTGGATACACTATAGAAGTTAGAAAAATTTAGTTGAGAAAATGAAGTACACGCAAAGGATTTCGCAAAAATGTGTTGAAATGTTACTATTTTTCAAAAGTGCCATTTTGGCACTTTGTGCCAAATTGCAAAATTAAGTGCCATTTGAGGTAAAAAAGGGCCAAAAATGGCACGATTTGAGCCAAGTTGGCAGCCCTGTTTGCAAGTTTCTCTGACAAGTGTCCACGATTGCATTTCAAACATAAGAAATTTGTATAGAATTTTTAAAATTCTTCCAGAGTGACTAAAAACGGGATCTACATGTATATTTTTTGTTAGTCCGACTTTCTTCAATATACGTTTCAATTTCTTTGTCGTAATAACCCAGTGGGAAAATGTAATGTATAGTAATCGAAAAAATAATCAGTACAACAACCATTTTCACATTCGAACATACATTTTTTCCCAGGGCGATATCCTAAGAAAAGTGGGGCATCCAATTTTCATTAGCTAGTATCGAGAAATGTATGTGTTTTAATATGAAATTTTTGGAACTTTTTGAATACATTATAATGCTGATTACCAGGGAAAGGATTTTATGGAAATTGCCTTTTTTTCTGCTAAAGAGATAGAGTTTATTCGATTAAGAATGTCCACGATTTAGCTTTCCCTGATTCCATATATACACATTCGAAGTTGCCTTTTTTAAGATATTTGCCTTTTTTTGCCTTTTTTAAGATAGTTGCCTTTTTGCCTTTTCTACCTTTAAAAAAGTGATTATAGCATTTACATTTTTTTTTAAGATTAAAAAATATACACATGCCCATGCGGCTTATAGAAACACAGGGACCTCTTGCCAAATTGGTGTTGAAAAAATTCAAAGCCGTTTTCTCAGCTAACGTAGGCTTGAAGACAATAAGGCGTGTGGATAAAATTGTAAAGGGCGAGGAAAACGCCCTTATTTCTGATAATATGAACGTTTCAAACGTTCCATATTTAAATTGGGCTCCACTTGTATCAACTTACGTCGAGCGCACATTTAGTACATTCAAGGCTTTTCTTCGCGAAAATCGAATGAAAATGCTGCCAGAAAACTTCAAAATGCATCTTATGGTTCAATGTTACTACAACTATACAGATTAAAGTTTTATGAGTTAGAAACTCGTAAGGATAAAATAGTCAAAGATTCAAAGTACAAATTTTTCATATAGTGAAACTAGTTCATAGTTTTTCTCTTTTTACTTGTAATATAAGCATTTCTTAAATAAATATCGTCGTTTAAAAGTGCAAAACCGCGTATCAACAAAATGCAAAACCGCGTATCAGCAAAATGCAAAACCGTGTATGTGATGTTTTAGAAATTATTTTTTATAGTGTAAAAACACTCATATTTCAAAAGGGTTCTCTTTTTTATAAAGCAATCGCATTTCTGGCTAGTATATTTCAGGACGAATGGATAAGGATTGAGCCAAGAGCTTGTGTGAGCAAATCCAATTTTTGGCAGCCAATGTCAGTTACGCGGTTTTGCAGAAGGACGATACGCGGTTTTGTACTTTAAACGACGATATATTTTTTGATTGTTCTTCGTATTTTCTGTCTTTTTTTAGTGCCTTATTTTGCTTTTTTTTTGCCTTTTCCTGCCTTTTTCGCTATTTTATTTTGCCTATTTCGTTACTTTATTTTGCCTTTTTTATAGGTTTTTAGGTCCTAAAAATCCGTTCCCTGCTGATTACATAGTTAGCAGTAATATTATCGAGAACGCATAAGAAATACATTATATTATTTATCGCGCATGTAATGCATTACTACCTTTCCGATTGGGAACTGTCGGGTTTCCTATATCGACTCTGGTTGAGATAGCGGGCTTGTTCGATTTGCAATCACAACCGCAGTGTTGCGCGAATTATTAAAGTATCGCGTTCTGTGTGAATTTCTAGGAATGTATTATCAGTTGGGCAGTTGCAAGAAGCTCGGCCAAACACTAACATATGTGTAAGCGCCAATCTATTATTAGTGGTATTCGCGCTTCTGTGTATTCGTTGTATCCTGCGTAAGTGTAACTGGACGAGCGTATGGTTGTTGTTGCTTGTGTATTTGATGTACCGCTAGCAACAACAAATCACACGCTCATGCAGTTACGATTACACAACATACTACGAATACATATAAGAGCGAATTCCGCTATTATTAATAGTTGCAAGAATGTTGCCATTTTTCATCAGTACGGCAGTAATGCCGCTTTTATTACGTGCCTCGAACAAGCCCAGCATTCCGATTACGAATACAATTTTTTCAGCCGAGTACCATTCAAATCATTGGAATTGAACAAATTAATTAAGTAAACAAGTATTTACTTAAATTTTTTATTTTAACCCTTAATTAGGCGCGTAAAGAAAATCACACAATTAGTGGCATGGAGTCCCCAGTGACCCCAATAAAAGTGTTGAAAAAAGAGTTTTCAAAACAAAAAAAAGGAAGTCTGTATTAACAAAAATATTAAAGTACTCTATTATCGTTAACTTAAAAAAAGAAAATCATAATTTCGACTTCAAACTAAAAAAAAATATTTTAAACTTACTGCCGCCAAAAAATGTTACGTTAGTAGGCGCATGGGGTCAGCACTCAAGCGAGTAGCGACACAGGTGTACACGACGATGTTCTAACCGTAACTACATAAATAAATAAAACGAAATGTATATTGTCATAAATATTAAAGCTCTTTATTATAGTTAACTTTAAGAAAGACAAGCATAACTTTGACTTCAAACTTAGATACAAAAATAAAAACTACACGCCGATGTTCTGGCCGTGACTTATTTACGTACCCCGCGGTGAGTTAGGAAGCTAGAGAGCGCGAGCACGCTCCAAGCACTCCAAGACATTTTTTTTTTCAACTTGAAATGACCTTGACCCCATGCGCCTAATTAAGGGTTAAAATCGCCCGAGTTGGAAAATTTTTAAATTTAACGAACTTATTTATTCAAATTATCGTCAACAAGAAATCCAACCACGTGCCACAATCATATGTTTTTCCTAATTGCAAATTCTTGCTGGCAAAATTTTTTCCAGCTTGAATTTGCAATTTCTCTCCAAAAACTAATCTTTCTACTTGTGATTTATTTAGATAAAACATGTGAAATTTAGTTGAAACAGTTAAGCCGCTTTTAGCCGGTTTTTTTGCCAATCTAGCCGGTTGGTCCAAAAAGTTCTGGCAACACTGGTGACTGCGTTTGGAAATCAAAATGCGCTACTCGATCAAATCTGTGGGCGAGTCAGTGGTTATGGTGATGATCATCTTTGCGTGCTTGGCGACTTTAACCTTGGCAATGTTACCTGGTCAAACACCATTTCCAAATCGTCTCTTATTGCTTGTGATGTAAATAGTCATAGTGAAACTTACCTAGTGAATAGCTTTTTAAGTATCGATCTTATGCAAATTAAATGGTGGATTTAATTTTCCTAAGTAAAACTGTAAATTCTCTGTGTATGAATGTAACTTTTCTATAGTTTTAATTTGTCCTTTAACTTTAAATTATGCAAATTCTCGAAACTGAACAATCTTCTGTTGAATACCAACTGGGATAGCTTGTTTTACCAATGTGATGTCTCTGAGTGCTTTGATATCTTTAGATCCACTGTAGTCGGCATTTGTACAAGTATTGTTCCAGTCTTAACAAAGAAACAATATAAAATGCCCTGGCACAACGCAAAGCTGATGAAACTCCGAAATAAGATGAACAAGTATCTTCGCAAGTTCAAAAAACCAATAATAACGCTTACTTCAGCCTGTTTAAACAATTTTCCAAGAAATTCGTTTGTTTGGACAAGTTCTTGCACAGAAGCTACGTCCTAAGTTTTGAATCTAACTTAAAAAACAACCTGAAAGCATTGTTAGCAAGCATGTTAATTCAAAAACGAAATATTCCAGTATTCCCTCTACACTATTTCTTCGCGATAAAGCGGTTAATACACCCACAGCGGCTACTAATTTGTTTGCGTCATTTTTCCAATCAAATTACCTTACTGATTCTGACATTGAGGAGAATGTTTCTGTTAACATGCAACAATCTTTAGACTTCTGCAACTTAACATTGTCTCCTGAGGACGTGCTTAATGGCATCGCTCGCCTTAAATCCTCTGCACAAACCGACGTTGATGGTTTGTCTGTAGTTTTGTATAAGCAGTGCGACTCTTTAGTCTATCCCATATTGAAAATTTTTAATAAATCCTTATCCTCGGGTGTCTTTATAGAAGATTGGAAATTAGCCTTCAACAGTCCGGTCTTAAGAGCGGTAATAAAAGCGACGTAAGTAATTATAGACCCATCTCTAAGCTGTCGGCAACATCTAAGCTTTTTGAGTGCATTACTCAAGGAAAACTTTTACCTGCCGTTAAGCATCAAGTATGTACGGAGCAGCATGGCTTCATTCCGTGTCGCTCAACTGTATCCAATTTGGCAGCATTTTCTGACGATTGTATAGCTGCTTTCCAAACTGGGGTTCAGTTGACACTGTTTATACTGACTTCTCGAAGGCCTTCGATAGGGTTTCCCACGCTATCCAATTAAAAAAACTAGCCTCTATTGGCTTTCAGTCAGTTTTCCTGACTTGGATTGCTTCTTATTTACGGAATCGCCGCTGCATTGTCGTTGCTGACAACGTCAGGTCCCTACATTTCGTCGCTAATTCTGGACTCCGGGAGGGTAGTATCCTGGGTCCACTGCTTTTTGTTTTGTTTATCTACGATATTAATACATGTTTCTCTTCCTCAAAGTTTCTACTCTACGCTGACGATTTTAAGATCTATGCTTCCATTAGTAACCTTCGTGACTCTAAATTGATGCAGATCGATATTGATAACGTCAGCAGCTGGTGCAACAAAAATCGACTCTCGCTGAATATAAATAAATGTCTTCATGTTATCTTTGCTAAATGTAGTACATAATGTTATTCAGACTGTGGTAGACATCTCTTTATCACTCCTTCAACGTGTGCATGAAATAAAAGACCTTGGAGTAATTTTTGACTCCAAGTTTACATTCACTAGTCATATTAATTTCGTTGTCTCTAAATCGTATGCCATGCTTGCTTTCGTTCTTCGTCATAGCTCTGAATTCACCGATCCCTATACATTGAAACTGTTATATATGTCGTTTGTTCGTTCAAGGCTTGAATACGCGTCTTTTATCTCGTCACCGTACTTTACGTGTCACATTGCAAGGTTCGAACATATACAGAAGGTATTTTTACGCTTTGTGCTTCGTAGCTTATGCTTTTCGGACCCTATTCCCACCTATGAATCGAGGTGCCTACTGATAAATCTAAAGACCCTGCAAAGTAGGAGAACAATCTTGTCTTTGTCGTTCGTCTTCGATATCGTTTGTGGTGTTGTAGACTGCCCCAGACTTTTCATTTTCAAAAGGTCGCTTCATGAACTCCCTAAGTCTATTTTATAAGTAGTTATTTTCACGCTTGTTTCTACTTTACACATGTTTGTATTATATTGTTATCCACTTACACCAAAATTCATAAAAAATTAAGAACATTTTAACTGCTTTATAATAGTAGTGGGTAACTCAGCACTGTGCTGAGTTACTGTGCTGACTCTTAGAACTGCGCCGCACGCTCAGACTCACCTCTGAAAAGATTTGTAACTCAGTAACTCAGTTTATGTGCTGACAATGTATAGCTCAGTATGCTAAAGAGCCGATATGGTAACTCAGTTGATGTGCTGACACTGCATAGCTCGGTGCGGCTTGCATTAGTTGCGTTCCAGATGCTTCACGATATTCACGAAATTCACGATTTGTAGGAACAGCTGTTTTCTCCATTAATAAACCTTATGGGAGGTGATCACCTGGATCGACTTCCTGTAAAAACCTGCAAATTGTGAAGCATCTGGAACGCACCTATTGTTTAGAACTGTGTCGATGTGGTAACTCAATTGATGAGCTCACACATTCATACAATACGATCTTCCAAAAAGTACCATAATAGATGGCATCACTAGACTAACCATCAATTGAATATACGACCACTAAATTTAAAAAGACGAACCCGAGTCCCCAGTCGATGATGATGGAGTAGCTGTCCCACCGCCTGACTATGACGAGGTACGAATAGCGATTACGCGGCTGAAAAACAACAAAGCTGCTGGAGCTGACGGCCTGCCAGCCGAGCTATTCAAG
>NW_016161448.1:14793-31836 GCF_001687245.7 Rhagoletis zephyria | reverse complement strand
AACAGAGGAAGAGGAAGGCCTCCTCTGCGTTGGAAAGACCAGGTGGAGAAGGACTTGGCTTCACTTGGCATTTTCAATTGGCGTCAGTTAGCACAGAAGAGAAATGACTGGCGTGCTGTTTTGGACTCGGCCAAAATCGCTTAGGCGGTTACAGCACCAAATAAGAAGAAGAAGAAATTTAAAAAGAAGCAAGGCGAATAGCCCAGTTATGCATACTTGCACTGCTATACAGTGTTTACGTAAAAATCAAAACCAAACAGAATTCTACATGTGAAGTGCTATGCGTTGGGTAACCGCTTACATGCATAGCCCATTTAACAGATTCTTATGTGACAACTCTCAAGCAAAACTAAGTAGGAAATTATTTTGCAAATGAACTCACCAGTTGAAATCAGCTTTCTTTTGCCGGGCAGCTACGAACAGAAGCTAAGGATAACCTTTTCTAAATCGATTTCGATTACTAACATCATCAACAATTTCGATGTACAACCAATTGTGCGATAGCACACTTGTGCCAGCTCACTGTGCTGACTCAGTAACTCCAACTCACTTTAATCACAAAATTTACAGAGTTACGCACCCTTACTTTATAAATCGAAATTTTGTATGAAAATGTCACTTTAGAGCTCTATAAATCTATTTTATTTTTTATGAATAAGGCCATTAGCCTATAAGAATTTTTTGTATTCATTGGCTAATAATAAACTAAAACTAAAAATACCAGAACATTTCTCACACCCAAAATTAAATCCTGTTTGATTGCTATCAATGTTGCAAGGTGCATCATAATTTTGTACACTTTTTGAAACTTCAAAAACTAATTTTTTGTCAAAATTTTTTTAATGAAACTACCTTTTTTTTGTATCATGTATTGAATTAGTTATAGCCCCGCAAATATATTCTGTGCGATCAGAATATATAAGTCCGAAAGGATTCCTAGATGGGGAAGAAATATGAGTTTCAAAAATAAAAAGTTTGTGAGTATTTTTTGTCCAAATTTTTTTAATGAAACTACCTTCTTTTTGTATCATGTATTGAATTAGTTATACCCCGCAAATATATTCTGAGCGATCAGAATATATATGTAAGTCCGAAAGGATTCCTAGATAGGTAAGAAATATGAGTTTCAAAAATAAAAAATGTGTGAGTATTTTAGGAGTTATATATGATCCAAATTATGAGCCAGGACCTTGTGCCAATAGAAAAACCAAAAAGATTCGAAATTTATATCTAAACTTTTTTATACAGAAATTGAAAATTATTAGAAAACAAAAATAAACAAAAATTAGCTGCAGCTGCTGCTGTTAAATGCTTGTTGGAATGTGTATATGTATGCAGGTTAGTATGTATGCTATTTTAAAGAAATTTTTGCTGAATGCTTTTGCAAATATAGTGCCTTCAATAATACTCAAAGTACAACCTAAAATAAAAGTCCGAATGTAATAATTTATGAGGCCGATAAGAGCCTCGAAAATAGTCTGAAATGATTCATATATGTGGCCAAAAATTGTTTTAAAGAGTCCAAATTGAGCCGTATAGGAGGCCAATAAGAATCCGATAGGACTCATATTGGGGCTCATTTGATGTATGAATTTAAGCTCATATAAGTCGACCTTCGGAGGAACGGAAACACCCTCATATCGGACTCTTACATGAGCTCATTATGAGCGTGAAGGCTCCGAAATAGGACTCCTTAAAGACTCATTTATAACTCCAAATGTTTGCTGGGAGCAGTAAAAAATCTGCTTTGATTTTTTCCAATTTACATATTGGGACTTTAATCTTCCAAAGTTTGTATATTTTTTCATATTCATATTCACCAACAATTTGTTTCTCATCACTCGACCCGTTTCCAAGTATTTATTCAGGAATAATAAATAAAATTGAATGTAGATCAGAGCCATGGGCGCAGCCAGAATGATATTAAAAAGGGTGGGAGCTCGAAACTATTAAGTAGTTCGGGCATGGGATTTTTCCTTCGAAAGTTCCTTTTTTTTATGGTTTTCTACAAAGGAGAGTATGCTTTAAAAAATTTCGGTAAGCATCCATTATTATCCACCATATCTCTTATTTCTTGGGGTTTATGAATTCTGGCATTATCCTTAACTAAAAATGAAATCATGGGCGTAGCCAGGTTGGGGGAGTACCCGAGCGCCATTTCTTGCAATTTTCCGATGGGCGTAGCCTGAATGAAATTTATAAGTCCAAAGAAATAAATATGGTGGATAATAATGGATGCCTACCGAAATTTTTGGAAAGCATACTCTTCTATTTTAAACCCCATAGAAAAGGCATCTTCCAAGGTAAAATTCCATACCCGATCATTATTAAGTGACACAATTACTGAGCGCAACATACATAGTTAGTATAATTGAAGAAAGTATCGCACTAATTAGTCAAAATGACTGTGCAAACTATGTTATGGACGTGTTCATCCAAATTCATTCATTCTTCATTAATTTTATAAACTACGACTTACCCTGGCATTCAGTAAGCAGTCTCTAGTCACTTATAGTGACTATTGCTGGTGAACTTGGATTTTGAGACTATTTGGTATTCAGTACGCTGTCTCACGTCTCTAGTCAAAAAAAAGTCAGTCATTTGGCTAAGATCAGGTCTCAAAAGTAAAAACATGGAGAACAAGTTAATTGCTTGTCATTTTATAAAAAAAAACGCGAATATGAAGCGAGGAAATTTGTTCAATAAGAATTTCGTTAGGAAATAAACCAAAATGCTTTAACATCATACAAATCCATTGAAAAAAAAAATTAATTTTTTTAACATTAAAATCTAACGATTATTAAAAACAAATAAAACTAATAAAAAAATAAAATACTAGATTAAAAAAAAATATAAAAAATCCTCTGCGCCCGAGGATTACTCGAACCCGAACCCTCTCGGCAAAAGCCATACATAAACGATATCACTAGTCACTAATTGCTTATCTCAAATTTAGTAACTTGAGATGATACTGAATTACTGAATCCCAGGGTAATATGGTAGACAGACGGAGAAAATTCATTTGAATTAATAAGCATAAATGCAAATTAAAATTTTACCCTTACAGACGGCAGTAATGCGAATAAACCGGCCGCAAGGTCGTGGATTCGAGTCCCACGGCCAGTATACTTTTTTTATATCTTTTTCATTCTTTTTTTTATGTTCTATATTTTTTTACGTTACTTCAGTTAGTTGTTGTTGAATTTTTAACAAAATTCATCTCTAAAAATTAAAATTAACTAATAGTAAAATAAGAAATGTGATATAAAATAAAGCAAATGAAAATAAAATAAAGTAAAATTAAACATATAAATAAAATAAATTAAAAAAAATATAAAATAAATAATAAAAACAAAAAATGTTTCGCACTTCCTCCAACCGAGTATCGAACCTGGCAGCTACAGGCTTGTAGCTCGAAACTCTCACCACTCGGCTACCGCGTACGCGAAACTCAACGGTTTCGTTTGCTTACTTGTACAAAAGACAACAACTGGCCGTTTTTGCCAGTGNAAAAAAAAGTCAGTCATTTGGCTAAGATCAGGTCTCAAAAGTAAAAACATGGAGAACAAGTTAATTGCTTGTCATTTTATAAAAAAAAACGCGAATATGAAGCGAGGAAATTTGTTCAATAAGAATTTCGTTAGGAAATAAACCAAAATGCTTTAACATCATACAAATCCATTGAAAAAAAAAATTAATTTTTTTAACATTAAAATCTAACGATTATTAAAAACAAATAAAACTAATAAAAAAATAAAATACTAGATTAAAAAAAAATATAAAAAATCCTCTGCGCCCGAGGATTACTCGAACCCGAACCCTCTCGGCAAAAGCCATACATAAACGATATCACTAGTCACTAATTGCTTATCTCAAATTTAGTAACTTGAGATGATACTGAATTACTGAATCCCAGGGTAATATGGTAGACAGACGGAGAAAATTCATTTGAATTAATAAGCATAAATGCAAATTAAAATTTTACCCTTACAGACGGCAGTAATGCGAATAAACCGGCCGCAAGGTCGTGGATTCGAGTCCCACGGCCAGTATACTTTTTTTATATCTTTTTCATTCTTTTTTTTATGTTCTATATTTTTTTACGTTACTTCAGTTAGTTGTTGTTGAATTTTTAACAAAATTCATCTCTAAAAATTAAAATTAACTAATAGTAAAATAAGAAATGTGATATAAAATAAAGCAAATGAAAATAAAATAAAGTAAAATTAAACATATAAATAAAATAAATTAAAAAAAATATAAAATAAATAATAAAAACAAAAAATGTTTCGCACTTCCTCCAACCGAGTATCGAACCTGGCAGCTACAGGCTTGTAGCTCGAAACTCTCACCACTCGGCTACCGCGTACGCGAAACTCAACGGTTTCGTTTGCTTACTTGTACAAAAGACAACAACTGGCCGTTTTTGCCAGTGTTGTCATCGAAAATTCCCCGGATCCGAGTTAATTACCAAAAATTTCGTGCATTTAAAGTTAAAGCAAATTAAGGCTGGTTATGCAAATAATCGAGCCCGTTTGCCTACCGTATTAGAGCCGCTTGCATCATGTCTGGTTAACACTTTCTCGGAGCTAAGCTTGCTATATAGTTCATTGCGAGCGTGAGCGTGATCGTTCGCAAAGACAAAGAATTCTATTTGTATTCTTATGGACGCTCACAGACATCTGTCAAAACTTATCGTTAACCTAGGAATGCTTTGCGTACGCACGCATTGAGTGTGAGTTTTGAAAAAAAGGCATATTATGTATTTTAAATTAGTTATTATTCTATAATTCTAAAAGATATTTTAATTCTCAATCGTTTGATATATCAACTATTACAAAAAGTTAAGTAATGTCGAAGAAATTGGTCAAAATAAAAAGCTCACGCTGGCATTGAACTGTATAACAGGCAAGGCAAATTTATACAAGGTGGTGTTGACAGAACAAAAACAAAAATTACAACAACAAATTATACGCACATTGTCATAATATAAGTTCTTCTGGCAACCCCAAAATACGAAACTAAAGAGGCAACAACATGAGAACAAAAATGACAGATGAGAAGGTTCGAGATTCTTCGATCGAACCACGCGGCGCCGAGTTGAAAGACTAAAAGAGACACTTTGATATAGCTATATTATATTTACTTGGAATAAATAAAGCAAATGAACTGATACAACGACTATCATTACAAGGTGTCAGGGGTGGGGTTTTCAAAAGTGGCTTTTTGAATATGTTTATTAGTGGTGAGTGATCGTTCTCGATGGTTCTTTCTCCCGCAAATATATTGGTGCAATCGCCTACATGCAAATAAGACAGCCAGCATTTCTTTTTCTATTTGCGGAGAGGTTTGTTGTGTTGGTGTTAGTGTTTTTGAGGCATATATTATGGGATGTCCATTTTGTAGCAACGCACTACTTAACGCAAATGACGATGCCTCGGTCTGTATAATAACTGGTTTGTGGACGTCGTAGTATTTTAAGACCGGCATTTCTGTTATGATGGTTTTTAGTTTCGCGAATGCTGCGGCCTGTACAAGCTCTAGAAACCTTAGTGTATCCTTTTTGTCCTTGGGCGTAGGCATCTGTTTTATAGCTGAAATTTTGCTCGCGTCTGGTTTCATGCCTTCGCTTGAGAGTATGTGCCCGAAGAACATAATTTCGCTTTGACAAATCTTTACTTTGTCCCGGTTAATTTTGAGGTTTTCTTGTCGCAGACGTTTAAGTAGTTGCTCTAAGTTTTTGTTATGGGCTCTTGTCGCGATTTCTTTGTTTTTACCTTTGCCGAACACTAGGATGTCGTCGGCGATACAAACAACGCCCTTTAGACTGGATATTATATGGTTTTGTCGCATTTGAAAGATTTCCATTGCGGGTTTTATACCGAACGGAACACGTTTGATCTTATATTTGCCATATGGAGTCCCGACCGATGTAAGTTTGCTGCTCTTTTCATCCAGTGGCAGTTGCCAGAAGTCATGCTTGGCGTCCAATATCGAAAAGATTTTCGCATCTGCTAGTTCTGCTAGAATTTCTTCTACGGTTGGTAGTTGATAATTTACATCTTTGAGTACTTCGTTTAGATGTTTTAGATCGATGCATATTCTCAGTCTGTCGTGTTTTTTACTAGGACGAGATTGCTGCTCCATTCTGTAAAGTCTGGATCTTTCCTGATGACACCCATGCTCTCCACCTCTTGTAACGTTGACTTCAATTGTTCGCGCAAGGCAATCGGAATTCTTCTGGGTGGCTCGTTCGTGGAAGTAATGGTGCTATCGATTTCGAGAGAAATGTTTCCTTTTAGTTTTCCCAGACTCTGAAATACGTCTTCGTAGGCTTCGATGATTTTTTTTTGCTTCGGCATCAACTGTATTTTTCTCAACATTTTTGCATATCTCAATGAGATTTAATAAATGGCACGTTTGCAGTGACAGTAGTGGGCAATGGTCGCTTTTTATTACGTAGAATGATAATTTGTGCTCAGAATTGTTGTGCTTGACATTTAGTTTCGTTTTACCTATGGGTATGATCTAAGGCCCTTCTACTATTTTAAGTTTTGTTTTTGTTTCGGTTATTAGAGGCGTTTCTTAAATTATTTTAGATCTTTTCTCCCGTGTCTAGTTGACATTTTGTGTAATTGACCTTGTTGTTACTGCTGAAGACCTTTAGTTTTACGTATAAGCCTTTTTCGTCTTTATTTGTCTCGAATGTTTGGAGTACGAATTTTTCGTCTTCTGATTCCGATGTCTCGTTGGAATTGCTTGTTACTTTGATCGATTTTCTGTGTTTCCAATGATTCTGAGATTTAGATTAGCACACTTTTGCCCAGTGGCCTTTTTTGTTGCAATTTCTACATGTTGAATTTCTCGCTATTCCATACTGCAGTATTTGCACGTCTCACGTCCAAACGATTTATTTTTTGTGATTTCTTTTTTGCCCCTTGTTTGAACTTTATTCACTTGTATCGGTTTATTATCCATGCTTTTCAGCTGTTTCTCCGTTGTCTCCTTTGATCTGCATGTTTCTATAGCTTTCTCTAGTGTAATATTGCTGTCCAACCATAATTTTTCTCTTAGGTAGTGGTCCTTTATTGAACAGATGATTTTGTCGAGCAAGAGGTCATTTTGTAATTGACCGTACTGCACATTTTTGATGAGGCCTCTCAGCCTGTTGAAGTATTCGTCGTACGATTCGTCTTTGTTTTATTTTGCCATGTCAAATATGCTCTTATATAGCGTTTGTTGGAGTGAACTCGCTGATGTGGGGGCGGCTTCAGGTATGGGCATGTTTGCGTATCTTTTGAAGACTTCGTCCCCTAGTGCCGTTAATAGGATGGATTTTTTTGCTTCCACGTGTTGGTTGCCTAGCCCTGTTGCAGTAAGATAGTTTTGTCATTTGTGGTAGTACCCTTTGTGGCGGTGTGTTTTCCACTGGAGTTGTTGCTTTTATTTAGGCACGTAGTGCAGCAAGCTGCTCTTTTAGTTTTTCCACTTCGCTCATTTTGAATTTTTCTGGTACGCAGGTATTTCCGTACCTGACACCATGTAATGATAGTCGTTATAACTGTAATGATAATCGTTGTATCAGTTCATTTGCTTTATTTCTTCCAAGTAAATATATTTCAATAGCTTAATAAAGGTGTATCTTTTAGTCTTTCAACTCAGCGCCGCGTGGTTCAAGCGAAGAATCAGAGTTCAATAAATTTGCTGACAAATGGAAATTCAATCATCAAACACCTAGCCCACATCACCCACAAGCGAATGGAAAAGCGGAATCGGCCGTAAAGATCGCAAAACAACTGCTGAAAAAAGCCTTAGCCTAGAACTCAGACTTCTACAAATCATTATTAATTTGGAGAAATACACCAAACAAAATCGGCTCCAGCCCATCCAAACGCTTATTATGCAAATGGCTAATATGTGACATTCCAACCACAAAACTGAACCCGGAAGTAGTACCAGACGTACCAAATCAAATAAAACAGCTACGCACGTATAACAAAAAATACTTCGACAAAGGAACACAAAAGGAGAAAGATTTAAAAGTAGGAGACGAAGTATACATAAAGCGAAATCCAAAAGAAAACTGGGATAAAGGGAAAATCGAACAAAAAGTATCCGAACGATGATTCATCATAAGCGCAAAAGAGAAACTATACAGGCGAAACACTATCCACATAATGAAACCAAACACAACAAACAAACTGAAATTGCCAAAACCCCAGCCTCATCTTCAAATGACAAACGACCGCCCGATCGAACCACCTCAACAAAAACCTCGGAAACCACAGTCTCACCTCCAGATATCAAACGAACCAAGAAACGGAAAAAATTAATCAATGATCAACACATACAAGTCAGTCAGATGAACCCCAGTCAAGTCAAGAAGAATCCATACAAAATCAACAAGCCGAAGAAAGTGCCCCCGTCGGAAGACCGAGTTCGAAAACTGTCAACAAAAAGGCCAACCAAGTCAAAGATCACGCAGAGAACGCAAGGCCCCGAGAAAACTCAACGACTACGAGGTATACAAAACTTGAAATCAAAGGGGATGTCATAATATGAATTCTTCTGGCAACCCCCAAATACGAAAATAAAGAGGCAACAACACGAGAACAAAAATGACAGATGAGCAGGTTCGAGATTCTTCGATCGACCACGCGGCGCCGAGTTGAAAGACTAAAAGGGACACTTTTATATAGCTATTGAAATATATTTTCTTGGAATAAATAAAGCAAATGAACTGATACAACGACTATCATTACAGATATTGCACACCGTCTTCAAAAGAGTCACAACTCAAAATTTCGCACTTTTGAGATTATGCGCTAAAAATGTACACAGAGCGTTTATTTACCTTCCAGTAAAAGCTGGAACTAATTTTTGATATATATTGTAAAAAACCCGAAGATAATGTCGCCCTTAGCCCATATGATTGTCATGTGCTAAAAAAAATGGTTTTTCGCATTTTCTGACAAACGTATTATTTTGAGTTGTGACTCTTTTGAAGACGGTGTGCGATATAACGACAATCATTACACACATTGACAATCAGTACAAAGAAAAATTACAACAAACACACCATTTTGACAAAAGGTACAAGGTCGCCGCGAAATCAGCGGATTCGATAACATCACCTTGTATAGATTCGCCTTGATATCAGGCTTTAAACGTGATAATCGGCGTTATTGACTTCCTGTCATAAGCATGGCGTCGATAACGTCGATAACGATGTGTAACTAGGGGTAACTGCCGTCCCTAAATTGGCGCGTCAAGCGCCAAACTGTCAAAAATCCTCATGCCCGTACAATTTGTATGGAGCATCCCACAATAACGCTGCGCTAGCGCCGACCAAATGGAATTTTCATTTTTGACAGGGCGTTACGGCCGGTTAGAGCCGGTTGTTCAATATCTGATTAGCACAAATCGGAGGTAGAAGCTCCGGTTAAATAAAACGACTGCTTTATCGAACATATGTTATATGCATGATGTCGAAAACGTCGATAATGATGTTAAACCGGGAGGTAGTGATAACCAGACATTGAACAGCCGGCCCTTATTGCCACTTTCATCATCTCTGGTTAACACTAATCCCCAGTTAAACATCACTACCGACGTTACTGACTCCATGCATATAAAATTGTGTCGACAACGTCGGTAATGATGTTAACTGGAGATTAGTGTTAACCAGAGATGGTGAAAACGGCCCTTAGTGTGTGCTGACTATGGTTACCGTATGACATTTTTCGTTTATACCATAATTTTTCTTTAAATATACCAAAATAGATTAAAATGCAGAATGCTTTTTGCCGAAGTTGTCGGTTTTGGTAGTGTAGTATGGCGAGTACAAGAGAACAAACACGTCTTTACCGCTTGACAGCCAGTTTTATTCTGTGTTCTGTCACTTACAATGCTGTTTGTCGTTTTACAATATTGCTTACAGTAGAGAATGAGTATGCAGTACTTAGGAACTAGACAACTAACACAGTACAAATAATACTAATCCTAAAAGCAATAATAATGGGAACTTGTAAAACTAATATTTAGAATATTGCTACAATCGGCCGTCCTGACGTAAAGATCGCCCCGATCTTACAACACTAGCAGGAAATATTCGATCATCATTCTAGCCCCCTGAACCATGGTATGGCGTTCTTGACTGTTGAAACCCATCGACGTCTTTTAACAAATATCTGTCGTTTCGTAGTACCTTTACTATTTTGTACGGTCCTTTAAATTTAGGTAATAACTTCTTGGGCACCCCGGCCGTGGAATCAAAGTTTTAAACAACTACATAGTCCCCTTCTTTATAAGCGACTGCCTTTTTCCGTTTTCTATTGGCATAGTTTTCGTTATACGACTGTAATTTTTCGTGCATTTTTCGCTCTTTTTCTCACTTCTCCTAGGTTTCTTGCTATCTTCTGCTTATCCTCAACTAGATTTTCCTTCAGAGTATCTAATACGCTACCTCTCTGTGAAGTTCCGAACAGCATTACACTAGGGTGTTCTTTAATACTTCTCTGGATTGTATTGTTAAGCGCGAATTCTACTGTCTCTATTACTGTTTCTCAATGTCTATTAGTTCCCGGTTGGAGCAATTTACCTATCATTGGCCCTAAGCTTCTGTTCACTCTCTCAACTTGACCATTCGCTTGCGGGGATCCTGTTGCTATTTTAATATGACGCATGTTATGTTCTTGAAGAAATTTCTCGAATTCGTGTGATGTGAAGCAGCTTCCTCTGTCGGAAACTATACACCTTGGTCGACTGTATGATCTAAAAAAGTCTTTGAGAACTATTATAACCTCTTTTGAAGTTGTTGACTTCGCTGGATATAAACGAACGAACTTAGTGAAGGCATCTATTATCACCAAAACGTACTTTTTTCCTTTCCCTGAATCTACTGGTCCATAATGGTCTACGTGTATTGTTTCGAATGGCTTACTCACTTTTGGAATGGCATGTAGGAAACCCTCGTCTTTGCGCTGTTTTGCCGAAAATGATATGCACTTCAAGGAGTGCAATGGGGTATAGTCATTGTGCTGGGTATGCAGTTACAGTTGCATGGCTATACTCAATCCCGACTCTTGCGTCCTCGTTCGCGCACTCTGGGCAAACTGAGCAACCCATGTGCGTGATGCGGTAACCAATCCGAGTGGAGCCTTGGGTCACGGCAGAAAGAGAGGGAGATTCGGTGGGGCCATTCCGACTTATTCGGTTTAAGGGCTCACTGAAGTCTGCAGCGTCTGTTCACCAGTAGGTACGGCTGCAAGTGGGTGTCTGCTTGGAGCAAGCGGCTCGCTATATAAACGTTTATTTGGTTGCGAAACCACCCCCGTCCCAACAATGGGTTGTGCGCTGGGTTTGGGACCCGCCACGTAAAAACCACTTCCAGTGAAGAAGCAAGGCAAAGCCTCGGATGAGACCCCCCCTTATGATGACGACTACGGCAAACGTTTAAAGGACTACGATTTGAGGGCATGCACCTGGAATGTCCGGACTCTTAATGGGGAAGGTTCCTCTGCCCGGCGGGTTGATGTCCACGTAAGGAAAAAAGCTGACATCACCGCCATCCAAGAAATGCGTTGGACGGGGCAAGGCAAGCAATGTCTGGGACCTTGCGACGTCTACTACAGCTGCCATGTAAAGGAGCGCCAATTCGGAGTTGGATTTGTGGTGGGAGAGAGACTCCGTCGCCGAGTACTGTTGTTCAGCGCGGTGGACGAGCATCTAGCCACAATCCGCATCAAAGCGAGATTCTCCAACATCAAGCTCATCTGCGTCCATGCCCCGACGGAAGAAAAGGATGAGGCATCCAATGATCTCTCATGATATCAAAATCGTGCTTGGCGACTTCAATGCCAGGATGGGTAAGGAAGGGATCTTTGGAACCACCGTCGCAAAATTTAGCCTCCACGACGAAATGTCCGACAACGGATTGAGGCTGATCGACTTCGCCGGGGCCGAAACATGGTAGTATGCAGTACTAGGTTCAAGCATAAAAAGATCCATCAAGCTACGTGGCTGTCTCCGGATCGAAAAACGAGAAACCAAATCGATCATGTTGCGATAGACGGAAGGCACGCTTCCAGTGTTTTAGACGTACGCACACTCCGAGGCCCAAACATCGACTCGGACCACTATCTTGTTGCAGCCAAGATACGCACCCGCCTCTGTGCAGCAAAAAATGTGCGCCCAAATATGCAAGGAAAGCTTAACGTCGAAAAGCTGCAATCACAACAGACAGCCAGCGCTTTCGCTACTCGACTCTCACACCTGCTCTCAGAGAGCACTCTTCAACAAACCGACATATGCGAGCAGTGGAACCACATTTCCCGCTCATTAAGTACCGCCGCCGAAGAAGTAGTCGGATTTCAGCGAGCCCGGAAGAACAACTGATACGATGAGGAGTGTCAGGAAGCTGCAGAGAAAAAAGATGCCGCCTACAGGGCCACGCTGCGATCGGGCGCAACGCGCGCTATGTGGGACCGCTATAGGGATCTGAAGAGGGAAGCGAGACGTATTTGCCGCAATAAGAAGAGAGAGGCCGAAATACATGCTGTCGAAGAGCTTAAAATGCTGGCCGACATGAAGAATGCCCGAAAATTTTAACAAAGGGTTAGGCGACTTAAGGAAGGTTTCAAGACCGGGGCGTACTCCTGTAAGAACAATAATGGCGACCTAGTAACTGATGTCCGGAGCGTACTTAAATTATGGAGGGAACACTTTTCCGCCCTACTAAATGGTAGCAGCACGGAAAGTTGTGGAGAAGAAGAACCCGAGCCCGCAGTCGATGATGACGGAGCAATGATAGCAATAACGCGGCTGAAAAACAACAAAGCTGCTGGAGTTGACAGTCGAACTGAGCTACTCAAGTATGGCGGCGAGGAGTTGATAAGGTGCATGCATCAACTCTTGTGCAGAATATGGTCAGATGAACGCATGCCCGACGACTGGAATTTAAGTGTGCTCTGCCCAATCCACAAGAAAGGTGACCCCGCCATTCGCGCCAACTACCGCGGGATCAGCCTTCTAAGCATAGGTTACAAGGTCTTATCGAGCGTATTGTGTGAAAGACTGAAGCCCACCGTCAATGAACTGATTGGGCCTTATCAGTGTGGCTTTAGACCTGGCAAATCCACCATAGACCAGGTATTCACAATACGCCAAATCTTGGAAAAGACCCGCGAGAAAAGGATCACTCACCATCTATTTACTTTAGACTTTATAGCCGCTTTTGACAGCACTAAAAGGAGTTGCCTATACGCCGCTATGTCTGAATTTGGCATCCCCTCAAAACTCATACGGCTGTGTAAAATGACGTTGAGCAATACCACCAGCTCCGTCAGAATTGGAAAAGCCCTCTCCGAGCCGTTCGCCACAAAACGGGGTTTCAGACAGGGCGACTCCCTTTCATGTGACTTCTTTAATCTGATATTGGAGAAGATAATACGAGCTAAAGAGCTGAACCGCTCAGGAACAATTTACTACAAGAGCGTGCAATTGCTGGCTTATGCCGATGACATCGACATCATCGGTAACAAAAACCGCGAAGTCTGTTCTGCCTTTTCCAAGTTGGATAGGGAAGCAAAGCGCATGGGTCTGGTGGTAAACGAGGACAAGACGAAGTATCTCCTGTCATCAAACAAACAGTCAGCACATTCGCGCCTTGGCACCCACGTCACTGTTGACAGTTACAATTTCGAGAAAGTAGAGAATTTCGTTTACTTGGGAACCAGCATTAACACCGATAATAATGTCAGCATTGAAATCCAACGTAGAATCACTCTTGCCAACAAGTGCTACTTTGGACTGAGTAGGCAATTCAGGAGTAATCTCCTCTCTCGACGTACGAAAACCACACTCTATAAGTCACTCATCATGCCCGTGCTGGTATATGGCGCAGAAGCATGGACAATGACAACATCCGATGAGGCGGCTCTTGGGGTGTTTGAGAGAAAGATTTTGCGGAAGATTTACGGGCCTTTACGCGTTGGCGACGGCGAGTACCGCAGACGATGGAACGATGAGCTTTACAACGACATGGACACAGTGCAGCGAATTAAAATACAGCGGCTTTGCTGGCTTGGCCATGTGGTTCGAATGGACACCGACGCTCCAGCTCTGAAAGTATTCAACTCGGAACCCGCTGGTGGTAGCAGAGGAAGAGGGAGGCCCCCACTGCGATGGTAAGATCAGGTGGAGAAGGACTTGGCTTCACTTGGCGTTTCCAATTGGCGTCCGTTGGCACAGAGGAGAAACGACTGGCGTGCTTTGCTGAACTCGGCCAAAATCGCTTAGGCGGTTACAGCGCCAAAAAAGAAGAAGAAGAAGATATGCACTTCAAGCAGTTGGTTGTGTGAGTTGAAACCTTAGACTTCAAATTAGGAAACCAGTAACTTCTTAAAATTACTTCTGTGCTTTTGTCACTGCCTAAATGCCCCATTTCATTATGATACTTGTAAATAACTTGATCTTCCATACTCTGGGGAACGTAAAATAAAACTTAACCTTTTGTTTTCCTATACTAAATTCCATTTCGCATTTCAAACAATTTATGCTCCGAGTGTTCCAAAGAAGATTTTATCTTTCTCAATTCGTTATCTTTGTTTTGACATATTACCAAGTTATCTTCAAAAGTGTTCGTTTCTATCACCATTATATTCGTACACCTACTAAGTGCATCAACATGTTGCATCCGCTCATTCTTTCTATGCTCTAACGTATAGTCGTAGTTTTGTAACTCTAGGGCCCATCTTGCGATTCTTGGATTAAGTTCCTTCTTACTAAGAGTGAGCGTCAGTGAGTTACAATCTGTAACTATCTTAAATTGTTTTCCTTGTAAATATATTCTAAAACGTTTTAAAGCGTTTATTATTGCTAAAGTTTCTAATTCAAAACTATGGTATTTCGACTCTGTATCTGTTGTTCGTTTTGAATAGTAAAATACAGGATGCAACTTTCCGTCCTCTTTCTTTTGTAAAAGAAGGTTTCGGGGCCACCTATGGAACTTGCGTCACAATGCAGTTCAATTGCGTCTCTTGGGTGATATAGCGCTAGAATAGGAGCTTCGACCCATTTTGCTTTGAGTAGATAAAACGTATTTAACTCATTTTCTCCAAATTTAAACTCTTTTTCTTTTTTGGTCAGATCATACAATGGCTTGGCTATTATCGAAAAGTCTTTAATAAATTTTCTGAAGTATGAGCATAGACCTAAAAGCTTTGTACCGAGTGAACGTTATTTGGAACAGGAAAATCTTGTATTGCCTTAATTCCTTTCTCGTCTGCCTTTATCCCTTTACCAGTCTTGATATAACCTAAATACTTTACTTCTGGCTTTAAAAATTCACACTTATCTAATCTAAGCTCTACTTGTTTTCCACTAGTCGTTTGAATACTTCTTCCGAGGTTTTAAAATGTTCATCATAGTCTTCCGTCGCTATCATTATGTCATCCATGTAAACAATTACCTTGTGCTGTCTTATCATGTCGCTAAAAATTTTGTTTATAAATCTTTGAAAGTTTGCAGGCGCGTTTTTTAACCCGAACGGCATTCTGAGGAATTCATATTGCCCTAAAGGAGTTGCTATTGCTGTATATTTAACTGATTCCGGGTGCACATAAACATGAAAAAATCCATTCTTTAAATCAAGCTTTGTAAAAATTGTTTTGTTTGTTAGTCTGTCTAGTAGGTCTTCTATTAATTATTAAATATTATTATCTTTAACAGTCATTTTATTCAGCGCGCGAAAGTCTGTGCAAAGTCTAATCTCGCCATTTTTCTTGGGAACTAACACTATGGGAGAACTATACTCGACTCACTCGGTCTATGTATTTATCAAATATTTTTTGTACCTTTTCCTTTTCAGTATACGATAAGCGTCTTGGTGCGAAACTAAATGGTTTTAGCTTATCAAACGTTAATTTAATTTCGTACTTTACCAGTGGTTCAGTTGGCTTATCTTCTTCGAGGTAAAACTTTTTGAAGATCTCGTCAAAACGGCCCTTGTTCACATTGCTCACGTACTCTCCTATGTCATATATTTTATCTTCTATATGAACGTTAATAAGCATAATCTCTTTTTAAAAATTTTCCTCATACGCATTTTCTGTTGCTTGCTTGCTGAAATTATTTGTTTTTACTACTTTTTCACACACACTTTCTCCAAGGTAACTTTTATTCTTTGTTAGAAGTGGAGTATTAATTTTTCGATCACTTTCTGGGACATTACACATCTTTTGTTTATCTAAAAATCCTTTGCGTACTCGGGCATAGTTACTCGCTGACTTTGTATCTTCTAGCTCACATATAATTTTTATTTCTGCTAAGTCCATAAAATGTTTACCTAATATTGCGTCATAGCTCATAGACTCGTCGGAAATTACGATAAGCTTGAAAAAAACTTTTGTTTCATTAATGATCGTAAAACACGATATTTCACCAAACGTTTGTAGTTCACTTTTATTTAAACCAAGGAAAATCTCTTCATTTTTACATTTCAAAAACTTAAAATCTGTATTAAAATTCATTGGCAAGCAGCTTTCCTTCACAAAGCTTATTGCGCTTCCGGAGTCTATAAGGCAATTAAGAGCAACATAAATTGAACTTTTCATAGTTGAGTATATCTTAAAATTTCTTACATAGCTATCTTTGTTGTACTGCTGATTTCTTCTTCCCTTGTGTTGCGGACAATCAACGGCGCGATGATTTACACTGTTGCACACGAAACAGCCTCCCTCTTGTCGATTTGGTTTTCGGCATGCTGCGACGATGTGTCCGAATGAATTGCAATTAAAGCATTTAATTGGGTCGCCTACTGTGTTCGCGCGTTTTTTCAACTCGATCTTTGAAAAAGCTTGCATAAGAGACAGTTCGCTAGAAAAACATTGTAGATGTGCTTGTGAGCGCAGCTGTGCGTCAGGAATACCTTCTAACGGGTGATTTTTTTGAGGTTAGGATTTTCATGCATTAGTATTTGACAGATCACGTGGGATTTCAGACATGGTGTCAAAGAGAAAGATGCTCAGTATGCTTTGACATTTC
>NW_016161448.1:0-14778 GCF_001687245.7 Rhagoletis zephyria | reverse complement strand
TATTATGGAATCAATTAAGTCGTCTTTTTAAATTTTTTATTCCTTGGGCCAGTACAATTTTGTCGTTGTAGTACTGCACAAATAATTCAGTAGCTGACCATTTTCGTTGCTCAAATTTTTTTCCGTAGTGTGAGCTTTGTTTCTTTTGAGCCAAACGAAGCTTGCATTTCACTCAATACTTTTTCACCCGGTTCATTTGCGTAATTGGGTTTTGAAAACAGCCAAGTCTGAACACCTTTTTGCACTTTATTTGCAATAAGCGCACGCCTAGAGTTGTCCCTCAAGCCAAGGTTTTCCGACACACTTTTCAATTGAGCTTGCCAAATTTCAACAGATGTCGAACCGTCAAACACAGGCAAAAGCTCTTTGGCAGTGTTAAATAATTCGATAGCCGAAATCGTTGATTGAGGGAGGTTAGGCGTTGCTATCTGTGTTTCGCTAAGTTTTCGTAGAAATTCATTTTCTCTTTTCAGTAGCATTTTCTCCCTTCGTAATAATTCATTCTCTCTCTGGATGAAATCTATCTGTCTCATTTCATTGCTATTAAATTTCTGTTTTCTGCTGCCTGCATTTTCGTGTTCATCTCTTACGTTTTTATTCTGTTTGTAGTTTTGTGGTGCATCGCTTACTTTGATGTTTTCTCCTTGGTCCTGTCTTTCCTTCGTTTACTTTACTTGCTTTGCTCATTTCATCGCTTACGTTGCTCACTTCGCTGACTTCGTTTCCTACGTTTTTGTCCTCCTCGTTCGCGCTGTCGCACAGTGCCGCGACTCCATACAAATGATGGACAAAAATAGAAGGAGTGGTCAGAATTGGCTGAAACTTCACACCTAGAAGTATTATGCCCCTCTAATTTCAAAAATGAAATCGGTTTTTCTGTACCGGTTACTCATTTCGANGTCGATTTTTGTATTTTTGTCCACCTTCGCGGCACTGTGTGTCGGCACCTTCGTCGATGTTGTTTAAATGTATACGTTTAGCGGAACACTTTTTTACTGCACCGCTATATCTTTGCTTTTGTTGTTCTTCATCATCGCATGGAATTTTTTCACCAAAATAACAAGTGTTTGTGTCTGGTGGAGCACCGGCTTTAGCACTAAACGACTCCGAGAACGGAGGAGCAACGCTAACCTCCTTTAGTACTTCGTTCAGTCGCAAAAGTAGAGCGTTTTTTGTGCCTGACGATGAAAGGCCAAAATCGTTCAGCCACTCTTTAAGTTGAGCTACGGTATATTCGTTATCACTTATTTTATCGCACATTATAAGTTTCTATGCAGGGGTTTGTTGGTGTTGGGACGAGACATTATTACGATCTGGCAACGCAGGAACATCTGACGTTTTGGCAGATATACCTCTTTGGGGAGACGTCACTTTAAGTTAAGCAAGAAAATGAACACGTGAATTGTAGAAGTATAATATATTACTATTGAACTCTTTTTGGAATTAAATTAAACATATGAAATAAATATATGCGTAAACACCGCATACGTAACAGTGGCGACGAGGATACAGGTATCCACTTTAACATTATAATTATAAAGAACAAAAATGGATGAGGCAATACAGGCTGTTCTTAAGCAAATGCAAAAACAGCAGAAGCAGCAGCATGATGACATGCAAACACTGATGGAAGAATTACTCTCCAAAGAGCCTTCACAACTCGAAAGTAATGCATCCAGTTCAAGAAGAGGTCCGGCAAGCCCGGAATTCATCCTAGAAGCACTAGCGGTCAACATATCGGAATTTTGCTTCGATGCAGAAAACAACATAACCTTCGACACGTGGTTTGCACGCTACGAAGATCTATTTGCAATAGATGCAGCAAAGCTAGACGATGCCGCAAAAGTGAGACTACTGCTTCGAAAATTGAATACAGCCGCTCATAGTAAATATATTAATTATATTCTTCCCAATCATCCACGTGAATTTTCATTTGACAGCACTGTGCAAAAGCTAACCCAACTTTTTGGTAGTCAAACATCAATTTTCAATGCACAGTTTAATTGTTTGCAAGTTACAAAAGACGCGAACATGGACTTTCTCACATACACAGGTATGGTGAACAAACACTGCGAGAAATTTAAGCTAAACGAGTTGACAGTGGATCAATTCAAATGTCTAGTATTCGTCATGGGTCTTAAGTCGCAAACAGATTTTGAAATACGAACAAAACTTTTAAGCAAAATCGATAGTGAGGCCAGTACTATCACTCTTGAAATCATATCAAGAGAATGCCAGCGCATAATTAATCTTAAGTCCGATACCGCTCTTGTTGAAAAACAAAATTTTGAAGTTCAACAAGTAAAGGCAGCTAAGAACACACAAAATATGAGAAGAACGCCAAACTCGCCATGTTGGTTCTGTGGTAGTATGCACTATGCTCGCAACTGTTCCTTCAAAAATCACAAATGCAAGAAATGTAAGAAATGTAAAACAGCACGAAAACAAGGGTGCATATACCAAGAAGAAATCCAACACCGATACTATGTCAAAAACTATCTTCGCAGTCAACAATATAAGCAGCAGAAAGTTCACAAAAGTCAACATCAACGGTATCGAAGTCTGCCTCCAACTCGATACGGGGTCTGATATAACTATCATATCCAAAGAGGTCTTGAAGAGGCTTCCGATTTCGAAAATGGATGAAGTGACCAGCACGCAGCGCAACAGGCGAGCTGCCACTGATAGCCCAATTCGAGTGCGACATCGAATTTCGAAATCGCAAGGCCATTACCACATGCTACGCAACGTCAGTAAAGAAACTTAATGTGATGGGTCTCGATTGGATAAGAGCTCTTCGATTAGACGATATGCCGATCAACGCCATCTGTCAAGCGATCGAAACAACAAATTATCCAAGACCCAGAATTAACGAAAACAAAGTAAAATAACTTTTTCCAGATCTTTTTGAGAACAAAATGGGGCTATATAACAAATCTACAGCCCACCTGTACATTAAGAAAGACTGTAGACCAGTTTTTCGACCACCGCGACCAGTCGCATATGCCGTCAAACAATCCGTAGAGGCCGAAATAAACCGTCTGGTAGAAGATGGAATAATCTCACCAGTAAGTTACAGCGATTGGGCAGCTCCAATTGTTGTAGTCAGAAAAACAGATGGTAGGATACGCCTATGTGCAGACTTTTCCACAGGTCTAAACAATGCATTGGAAAGACACAAATATCCACTTCCTCTGCCGGAAGACATTTTTTCGAAGTTATCAAACGCGAAAATATTTAGCCATATTGATTTGGCAGACGCTTTCCTACAAATTGCTGTAGATGATGAGTCAAAACATTTACTCACAATCAACACACAGTTGGGGTTGTTTCGTTACAATCGCATGGTTTTCGGGGTAAAAACATTTCCATCGATTTTCCAACAAATCATGGACCAAATGCTCGCCGGTTTAGAAGGTGTCACCGCGTATATCGACGACATTTTCGTTTCCGGGGCCACACAGGAAATACATGACACCAATCTCGAAAAAGTTTTACGCCGCATACAAGAACACGGATTTAAGCTTAAAATAGGAAAATGCAAGTTTTCACTTCAAGAAATAAAATATCTCGGGTACATTATCAACGCAGAGGGCTTGAAACCGAATGCAGAAAGAACGGCAGCGATTCGCGAAATGCCGGAACCAACAAACATTTCTGAACTTCGGTCATTTTTGGGTGCCGTAAACTTTTACGGCAAATTCGTGGACAAAATGCGCCTGTACCGGGGACCACTAGACGAGTTGCTGAAAATAAATACCAAATGGCAATGGAATAGTCAACATGCAAAATGTTTCACGCATCTTAAAGACATCCTGTCATCCGATTTATTGCTCGCACATTACGACCCAAATCAAAAGATAATAGTAGCAGAAGACGCGTCAAACTACGGACTGGGCGCTTGCATCATGCACGAGTATCCAGATGGTACACAAAAACCAATTAGCCATGCATCAAAGTCCCTAACGGAAACAGAAAAAGGATACAGTCAAATTGAAAAAGAGGCTTTAGCTTTAATATTTGCCGTTACCAAATTCCACAAAATGATCTTCGGTCGTAGGTTCACACTACATACCGACCACAAACCACTTTTAGCGATCTTTGGGAAAAAGTCCGGTTTTAATGCTCATCAAGCAAACCGTCTTCAAAGATGGGCTATAAAATTACTCGCATATGATTTCGACATTAGCTTCATCAACACAAAGAGTTTCGGTTATGCCGATGTTTTATCTCGCCTTATAAAAAACACGATAAGCGATTCAGAAGACTTCGTCATAGCTTCAATCAAAATAGAAAATGAGGTAAACTCGATTTTAACCGAAAACATAGGAAAAATGCCTATCACACATAAAATGTTACGATACGAAACTGCAAGAGATCCAGTCTTGAAAAATATTTTAGATTTTTACAGAAGTGGATGGCCACAAAAACCTCCAGGAAATACAGACCTCAGACAATATTTTGCCCGAAAAGATTCTATTACCGTCACCAATGACTGTGTAATGGTAGGAAATCGGATCGCGATACCTAGAATCTACCAAAAGCGAATTCTAAAAGAACTTCACCGGGGGCATCAAGGTATACAACGAACAAAAGCAATCGCTCGTAGCTACGTATATTGGCCCGCAATAGATAAAGGCATTATAAACTTTATAAACGATTGCCACCAATGCGCAGCCGCAGCGAAATTCCCAACGAAAACAACGTTAAGCCCGTGGCCTTCACCTGATGAACCATGGCAACGCATACACGTTGACTACGCAGGACCTACTAATGGATATTATTTCTTAGTTGTGGTGGACGCATACTCTAAGTGGCCAGAAATAGTGATGACTAAGTCGATATCTGCTCAACAGACCATCAACATTTTAAACGAAATCTTTTCTAGGCACGGGTTTCCAAACACTTTGGTTTCCGACAATGGAACTCAATTTAAGAGTGCACAGTTTCAAAATTTCATCCGCGAACGCGGTATTCAACATCTCTGCTGTAGTCCGTATTACCCGATGTCAAATGGTCAGGCGGAACGATTTGTGGATACACTTAAGAGAGCGTTAAAAAAACTTTGCGATGAGGGTACAATGGACCAAAACTTACAAACATTCCTATTGAGTTATCGTTCCACCCCGAGCGAAAATTGTAAGGATTCCAAATCACCTGCTGAACTACTGTACAACCGAAAACTTCGCATCCGTTTGGACTTACTGCACCCACCCAGTGAGGAAAAAGCACACACTGCGAAACACAGCACTGAAATGAGATGCCAATTTAACAGAAAGCATGGAGCCAGTCAAAAACAATTTCTTCCCGACGACAACGTTTATGCTGCAATACATACATCGAACAACCAGTTTGCATGGAAACCAGGCAAGGTTATAGAACGTGTTGGAAGCGTCATGTACAACGTTCTAATGGACACGGGAAAGTTAACAAAAATGCACACGAATCAATCGCGCCGTCGTAGATCTCACGCGCAACAGGTATCAGAACATGCGGATCACACCCTAGATTACTTAGACAAACCCTCAAACACTCAAACCGAGGACACCGAAGAGGAGCACTATGTAGATAATCCAGAGCAAGCCATTGGCGAAAAACAAGGGACGCCATTCTTACGTCGCTCAGCCCGTTCTCGACGCCCGCCACGCAGATTTTCACCGAACTCATCAAACTAAACAGCGAAGGTGTTGGGACGAGACATTATTACGATCTGGCAACGCAGGAACATCTGACGTTTTGGCAGATATACCTCTTTGGGGGAGACGTCACTTTAAGTTAAGCAAGAAAATGAACACGTGAATTGTAGAAGTATAATATATTACTATTGAACTCTTTTTGGAATTAAATTAAACATATGAAATAAATATATGCGTAAACACCGCATACGTAACAGTTGGTTTAGAAAGAAAAAAATTGTATATCTCGAATCCCCTTCTGAGGATTGTAGTATGGCGAGTACAAGAGAACAAACACGTCTTTACCGCTTGACAGCCAGTTTTATTCTGTCTTCTGTCACTTACAATGCTGTTTGTCGTTTTACAACATGGTGTAATGAACTGAAGGTGGCGCATTCCCGAAACCGCTACTTTGGTTTTGCCGACTTTAACGTTTATGGCAATACGCAAACAAACTTGTTGTTTAGAAACAAGTGCAAACGTATTGTGTACTTTCAAGTGAAAATCGAAGTAATTCGTGCGTTCTAAAGTAAAAAACGTTTAATTTGTAATAAAAACTTTATAAAACTGTCGTGTCGTGTGTTGAATTGTAGCAGCCATAGGGGTAAAGCCCCCAAGTTTTTTCACTTTTTATTATCACTTTTTCGGCGCCTGCAATACAAACCTATTCTTTTGAACACATTTCATGAGTGGTTGTATATTTTTTGTTAACGTTGTGCTTAATTTGCTATATTCAAAGATGGCTTGAGAAATTGGTGAATCGTAAAGAAAACACGTTTTCTCACTGCAAATTCACAATTTTCAACTTATTGTTCTTCGCCATATTCTTTGTTTACCCATTGCCACAAATGTCAGTCTGCGGGAATGCGCAATCTTGTATTCTATCGTTCTTGGTTTTACAATATTGCTTACAGTAGAGCATGAGTATGTAGTTCTTAGGAACTAAACAACTAACACAGTACAAATAATACTAATACTAAAAACAATAATAATGGGAACTAGTAAAACTAATATATAGAATATTGCTACAGTAGGTTGATTGATGAAATGAAAATTTTATAATTTTAAAGCTACATTTGTAGCTATATCTATTACATTTTTTTTTGACCAATGATGAGTGTTTTGAGGAGAGTTTATCTTATTTTTGAATGCGCCAACATGTGATATCACAAATAATTATGAGAAAAATAACTTATTCATTCCGATATAATTAATTTGAATTTTAAAAAGGTTTTTCCTATCCAAAATTATTCAATTGTATAAAATGCCAAATGGGGGGAAAATGTACCGAGCAGAAAATAAATTGCTAAATGAACCACCAGTGGGCACTGTGGAAGCGATCAGCTGTTTCGAAGGTTGCAAGTTTTTGCAAATTTTGAGTTCTCGTACTTCTGTGGATATTTTGTCTCTTTGAGAGCGAATGCTGCTAAATTCTCAGAGTTTTTGCTGCTGGATAATTTTGTCCGCTCGATACGAGTACACACCAAATGTTTATTCTTTTTTTTATAAGTCTTGCTGGTATACAAAAAACACCATATAAATTCAGATTTCAAACTTTGTACACAAATTATAAAAATTCTGCTTATTTTCACCAAAATTGAATTCTAGTAAAACGAAGTGCAAGTTTCAAGTTGCTGTAAGGTCCCGTTAATTTTTGACAATTTTTTTTTGCTGGCAGTGTCCTCCATATAAAAGGAAATTGTCGAACATACTTTCGTATGGAACTTTCGTATGGAAAACGCGAAACAGCTTCAACAAAAAAAAATCAATTTTTGTGAGCTGTTTGTAAATGTTTTTTGATGTTGGCTGTTGTGTCCCTTCACCTGAACATATGAAAAAAATTTCAAATAATCAGCAAAAAAGGTGGGAGGTTTAAATAGAGGAGTTTTGTACTTCTTTGTGAAATGTCCCATTTCTGTCTTGGTTGGATTGACACTAAGTCCACATTCCTTGGGCCACATATTTACCAGTCCGAGTGCGTTTTGCTATAACTCACTAAGGACCTGAAGATATTTGCCCGTGGCCACGATTGCTATGTCATCAGCGTATGCTATGACTTGACAACCAGTGCCATTAGGGCTTAGAAGTAAGGTGTTCACTGTTAGATTCCAGAGAAGAGGGGAGAGAACTCCCCCTTGGGGAGTGCCTCTGGTCAAATATTTTGTAATGGAGCCATCCCCCAGTTCTGATAGAATAGTTCTCTTCTGGAGAAGGAGCCCAACAAAATCCACCAGACCCTGCTGCACCCCCGCCATGAGAAGGAAGATAACAACATACTTCGGGTAGACATTGTTGAACGTACCCTCGATATCGAGAAAAGCTTCGAGCATGTATTCCTTCATGGCCAATCCTTTTTCAATCGTCGAAACGATTTCGTGGATTGCAGTCTCCACAGATTTTCCCTTGGAATACGCATGCTGATTCGAGGAGAGGTTGTCAGTCATCTGAGAAAGCAGGGGCACAAAATATCCTTAGCTTTCTGTAGTTGAGCGGAAAAGATTCCGTCAAGTCCCGGAGATTTGTAGGGCTGAAAGACCATTAAAGTCCATTCCACCCTTTCATTACTTAGGATGCCCCAATGGTATCCCCCAAACAAGCTATGTTATTTTCAACATAAAAGCTACCCGATGCACACTCCTTTTGAGTTTACTGAGGAAAGTTGTTTGCGTTCATTGTTTATAGTAAAAATGTAGTAATCACTAAATTAAACTATCTTGAAATGTTCTAAATTATATTTAGTATTTCCCTACGTAAGTACTTGTACTAGACTTAAGTTTGTATGTACACTCCATAAAAATACAACCTTGTAACAATGCAATTATGTAAGAATGAAAAGAAATGAAAGAATAAAATTTGGCTTGGCGTCACAGTCTTCAACCGACAGTTGACGTGCGCAGTATACTTATTAATACAGTCCAATGTCTTTGAATTTTTATGAGTAATTTTGAACAAACATTGTCGGACGAGATAAGTAAAAACATTTTACAATAGTTCATTGCGCAATAGTTCAGTGCAGTGATGTGCAAAAATACAAATTAAAATCAAAATGTAATCAATAAAAATTTTACAATATTTTCAATTTTTCCTAATAAATAATCGTGGTACAAAGCTCAATAAAAATATTAAAAATAAAATGTTAACAAGCCACAATAACATTGACAAATACATAGTTTAGGAAGAGCCTGCCTGAAACTATACAAAAAAGCAAATAAGCAAATGGATGTATAGAATCGACAACAACAAACACGCTGTCGAGTTTAAATAGCGGCAAATCATCTGCACTTCATAGTAGTTGGTTGAATAAGGAAAATGAATTAGCAACAAGAGTTTACGGGATGTACATAGCTCAGTGGTTAACGCTTCTGACTTTGAACATCGAATTCGCAGGTTCGATCCCTGCTGAAGTCTGAAAAAAGAAGTCTGATGAAAAGATGTGGCGATCTCCGAAATAGCTGCTATAACTTCTACCGCTTAGACTTTGTTGCTTTTTCAATTTTTCCTAATAAACAATCGTGGTACAAAGCTCAATAAAAATATTAAAAATAAAATGTTAACAAGCCACAATAACATTGACAAATACATAGTTTAGGAAGAGCCTGCCTGAAACTATACAAAAAAGCAAATAAGCAAATGGATGTATAGAATTGACAACAACAACCACGCTGTCGAGTTTAAATAGCGGCAAATCAGCTGCACTTGATAGTAGTTGGTTGAATAAGGAAAATGAATTAGGAACAAGAGTTTACGGCATGTACATAGCTCAGTGGTTAACGATTCTGACTTTGAACATCGTATTCGCACGTTAGATCCCTGCTGAAGTCTAAAAAAAAGAAGTCTGATGAAGAGATGTGGTGATTTTCGAAATAGCTGCTATAACTTCTACCGCTTAGACTTTGTTGCTTTTTCAATTTTTCCTAATAAACAATCGTGGTACAAAGCTCAATAAAAATATTAAAATAAGCCACAATAACATTGACAAATACATAGTTTAGGAAGAGCCTGCCTTAAACTATACAAAAAAGCAAATAAGGAAATGGATGTATAGAATTACTAAATAGAATACTGAAAAGACAGTATAAGCAACAAAAATTGTACAAATGTGTGTATGTACAGTTTCATACAAAGTCAATGGTATAAGCTCTGATCCAATACTTTTCCTGTAGAATCCTGTAAAACAGCAAAATTACTCTCTGAAGTGAGAGTAAAAAGTGAGCAACAACAAAAATTACGGGAACAAAAAAACCATTTTTCCTGTAAAAACGTCAACCAGTGATTGCTTGACACTTTTCATGATTTTACCGGAAGAAAAAGTTCGGGTAAAATCTCGCAACTATATTCTCTACACAACTGTCCAAAAGTCGCTCCCATTTACAGGATTTTGGAGGATTTTGGAGTGCGGGAACATTTTTCCTGCAACTTCCTGCAAGTTCGTGTAAAATCGTGTAAGTTCATGGAGTACTGGATCAGAGCTATCGTGTATAAGTACATAGGTCTATTGTGTTCAGCAGAGCACCCCAGCAACAAGACAGTGTAAGCCCCAAAAATTGTACAAATATGTGTATGTACACTTTCATACAAAGTCAATCGTATGGTGCATAAGTACATATGTCTATTGTGTTCAGCAGAGCACCCCAGCAACAAGACAGTGTAAGCAACAAAAATTGTACAAATTTGTGTATGTACAGTTTCATACAAAGTCAATCGCATGGTGCATAAATACATATGTCTATTGTGTTCAGCAGAGCACCCCATGATTCAATAATACAAGGTTAGATAATTATTGACAGCCGCGGTTTGACACTCCCTTACAAAAGGTTGCATTTACGAGAACAGAGAAAGGGGAAGAATGCAATCCCTTGTTGCGAAAATGGTAGTAGAAAAGTACGCAAAGTAGGCAATTAGTAGTGAAATTCCTTTTGTAAATCCTAATGTACTTGCAGGAAATCTGGCAGTTTGAACGAAATAATAATACATCTACGTGAATTACGTAATTTATGTGCTATTTAGCTGTATAAAAAATGCAAAAGGACACAACATTAAAATAAAACTACTACGAGATTTATGTAAACATCCAATTTAAAAACAGTTTATGTTTTCATCAGTTAAATGTGCTTCATATGCATATACAAATAAACATATTGCACAAAAGCTTATACTTCTATTTCACAGCAAAGCTACACTTTTTCCAAGTAAATTTGCAAAGAAGCAACACTGTGCCACTGCTAAGGGAGCGGTGCGAGAGAGACAACTGTCAGTTTATCGAACCTTGTATTATTGAATCATGAGAGCACCCCAGCAACAAAATAGTATTCATATTGGATTCTTACATCGCAACATTGCGTTCGACAAGTCAAAAATTTGTAATAGTTTTTCCAAATTTTTACTGGATGGCGTTCGATAACGACAAAGAATTATCCAACACACAAAAATTGGGAGAGCAAGCGTTCATTTTGATGCAAGAGAAGCGTTCATTTTGTACTGGCAAAATTTTAGTCCGCAAAAATTATCCAACACGAAAACATATGATCACAAAACATATGGTTGCAATTTCTGTAAACAAACAAAATTGCATTTTCCGAGTTTTGGTATTTATATGCTTTTTGGCTGCCTGCTATGTGTCTTTATGATAGCGCCAACTAGTTTTTACTTCTAGAAATGTTCCTGGCGAACATTGAACGTTCACTTTCCTTTTTTCTTCTATGGAGGCAACATGAATTTCAGTTTGTTTACAAATAAAACATAAACAAAGTCAGCTGGTGTGTCTTCTTCTTCCGGTTTTTGCAAGTACATAATGGCTAATTTTCTGTTCGTTTACTTTTTTGCTTTTTCATCTCTTTGGGAGAGAATTTTCGCTTACTCTCTTGATTGTGATTGTTGGCTGGTGTTGGCTAATTTTGTTATCGAACGCAACTATAGTTGGTGTAAGAAGCAGTAATGTTAAATTCAAATTAAAACTGAAAAGACAGTGTAAGCAACAAAAAGTGTACAAATGTGTGTATGTACAGTTTCATACAAAGTCCATCGGATCCCTGCAGGAAATGTATCTAACTATAAGCTAACTTTAAGTTGATTAGGAAGGAGCTAAAAGTCACTGTTATCTGTATATTTTCTTTGACGAAAGCTAACTATATTTCTATGGCGATAGCCGCGAAATAGTCAAGAGTGGTTAACTCTGCATTAGATGTAGTCAGGGGTGGTTACCGCTGCATTTGTTGTAACTAACTTGTAACTCACTACTTTTAAACATAAAATATCAATAGGAAAAACCAATTTTTTTTTATTTTTTTATTTATTTACTTTATTTATTTTATTACATTCCATATTTGTTTACATATTCTGCTGTAGGTGGTCCCATATTCCAACTCCGTCAGACATAACCTCAAAATGATAATACGAAATTTCGATCTTCCTTTTATTGTCCTCAATTTCAAAAATTATTTGCGAAGTGCAGGATATTTAAATAGAAACGCGTTTAAAGAAAACAATCTCCTGCATTACTTGTCAACTAGTTCCAAGTTAGCTTTTTGTAGCTAACTACAAGTTATATTATATAACTACAAGTAGGTACTTTTTTATAAATTGATATTTTTTTCTGCAGGGCTGGTGTATACATGGTGAAACGAATACAGAAGGTGGCGCTGATTGCGATACCGCTAACTCTTTCTTGAAAAGTTTGACAGAAATATGACGTCATAGGAGATTTTGTGTATTGCCTGTGTAATATTATGTATACATATGAAAAACATATACATACATACTGATAGATCTCTCTCAGCTTTCTCCACCGGCAAATCTGCGATGACGTCATATTCACGTCACTCTTCCGAATTTCACATCAATCAGCGAAATGTTGTATTCTATCGGTCTTGTGGTGTATAAGTACATATCGTCCCGTTTCTGCCTTAACCTCGTATCTGCAATAGAGGTATTTTAGAGAGTGTAAGAAAAAATGCATAATTTCTTCCCGTTGGATACAATAAACGCATTTTTTACTTAATATTTCTGGTTCCACTAACACTAGTGAACACCCTCATTAAGTCTTTGTTCTATTTTCAAATAGTGTGAAGTTTAAACAGCTGTTATAAGTGGTAATATCAGTTTTCCCAAAAAATTGTAGATACGTGGTTAAGGCAGAAACGGGACGATATGTCTATTATGTTCAGCAGAGCACCCCAGCAACAAGACAGTGTAAGCAACAAAAATTGTACAAATGTGTGTGTACAGTTTCATACAAAGTCAATCGTATGGTGCATAAGTACATATGAGTGAAAATCTCTCAAGTGGGCCACCCAAAATTGGACGGTCAAGATTTTTTCGCACAAATCACTTTATTCGGTTTACAACCATAAAAAAAAATAATTTGAGCAATTTCGCAAAATTCGAAGTTTTACAAGAGTTATTGTTATTAACTTTTTTTTGATGAATTCAGTAATTATTTATTATCCACTGATTCAAACCATGTATCTTGCTGATTTTTTTCACGATTAGACACGCTTCAGCCTGATTGTTTAAATTTTTTAAATAATCATTATTTTGTATACAAATTTAATTTTTATAAAAAAAAATTATGAACAAATGGAAATATTTACTACTTAGGATCAGATTTTTTAATCATTTGCATTGAATATCAATCCTCTATAATATATTATTTAAAAGCAAAAACACGGAAACTTGCACGGAGTAGCTAGTTATTCATTTTTTTCGCTCCTGCCACGGGTGCTTTTGCTTTCATGCCGCGTGCCTCGCGGTCTCGCAGCGAGCGTGGCGCTACCAGAGAACCCAAAAAAATAATACAATTTATTTATAAACATAATCATAGATTATTTAGTACAATATCTTTTAAAGTTGTTTACATAAATATGTACATACATACATAACATGCATATCTATATAATTGGGTTTTATTATTGGGAATCTGTTGAAGAGAAACATAGTCTTCCGATCGAAAAATATTGATTTTCAAGAATTCCATACCATTTCCATAAAAGTTCTTTTTTCCCGTACAAAATACATGGAAAACTTTGAGCGCTTTGAGCGACATCTAAATTTTTTTGATTTCAAAATAACAAAATAGGGGTGAACTTTTTTTCGATATAGAACAATCCTAGGAGGTGAGAGCATATAAATTCCGACTTAACTTTTTTTTTTACATGCATTTTTGGACCACCCTAATGTACATATGCATGTATTTTGTCTTTACAGAGAAAAAAAATGAAAAAATATATTTTTTAAAAACAAGCTTTTATTTAACATGTCCAATGAAAGGAATAAAATAAAGTAGTGTAACAAAAATTTTTTAGCAAGAAAATTTTGTCAAAACTGCACTAAAATGAATAAAATAAAATAAGTGAAGGTCTCGTTAAAGTTAACTTAACTTAAATTGAACTTTTTAGTTTTATTTTATATAACCAGGACATAATATTTTTATTAAGGGCTGACTCTCCATTTATAAGCGTAGTGCATTTGATATAAGCGGCGTAAATCTTTTCGATCATCTGTTTAGGCTGAGCAAAACACGTTGAGTCCAGGTAGCGAAAAAATTGTACGATGGAAAAACTAGCGGAAAGTTGGTACTGTTGAACTGAGCGGAACTACGCAACTGTGCGTTTCGGGGACAAACAGTAAACGGTTAGACAATATTAGTCTTATAAACGCGCCCAATGTGTCACGAATTAGGAGCATTATCAGAAATGATCGGTGTCTTATTTAATTTAAGCATTCAGTTCAAGTACAAACCACACACCAGATAGGTGCTCTACAGAAATTTGTATAGAAATATCCCAAGGTTAACAGCTGATTTATTCAAACTAATTTCCGGTATTTTATCTTACCAAGGAATTCACAATAGAATCTATCATACCATTGCCTAAAACTATCCTGCCAGATTTTTTATGCACGAAATCAGTACGTTTGACTTTTTCATGATAAAAAAATCAGTACTTTTCAGTACACTTTTTTATAAAGCAAAATTATGAATGTAAGTAACAGATAATGCTTTAAAACGCCAGAGTACTTGTTTTTAACAATATTTTGGTATAAATAAAATATAGTTCATAAAAATTAAAAGTGTTATTAATTTTAACATAAGTGTACACATCATTGT
>NW_016161447.1:47923-51370 GCF_001687245.7 Rhagoletis zephyria | reverse complement strand
TTACAGTAAAACCCCATATCTGAACAATCAGTTGTATGGAGGATATAAAAAGGTTACAGTGACCCGCTCTTTGTTAANAGTAAAACCCCATATCTGAACAATCAGTTGTATGGAGGATATAAAAAGGTTACAGTGACCCGCTCTTTGTTAATTTACTGTAAACTTTCTGTTGGTAATTAGTGAAAATATTGCGAAATTTCATGTTTCTAGCTGCATATATGGAGAAGTTATAACAAAGAATCCCGAATCTGAACAATCAGTTGTATGGAGGCTATAGGTTATAGCGACCCGATCTTCGCCATTTTTACTGTAAGTATTTTTTTGGCAATGGGTGGAAATATAGCGAAATGTCATGTTCCCAGCTGCATAGGTGGAGTAGTTATAACGAAAAATCGTATATCTGAACAATCAGTTGTATGGGAGCTGTATGTAAAAGTGACCCGATCTTTGTTATTTTCACTGTAAGTATTCTGTTAATAATGAGTGAAAACAGTGCGAATTTTGATGTTCCTAGCTGCATAAATGAAGAAGTTATGGCAAAAAATCTAATATCTGAACAATCAGTTGTATGGGAGCTATATGTTATAGTGGTCCGATTCTTCCAGTTCCGACAAATGATTAATACATTATAAAAATACACCCACCTACCCGGATATCTCGAAAGCTGAGAGACTAAATTGCATACAAACAGACGGACAGACAGACGGACATGGCTAAATCGACTCATCTCGCCATTCTCATCATTTAAGTATACATTTTAATGGGTCTATCTCTTCTTATTCTGGCACTTACAAACATCGGACCAAAGTTATAATACCATTTCATGCTCATGAAAGGTATAAAAACAGCGGAAACAGTATTTTAAAATTTTTACAAAATATCTTAACAGAACCGGTAGAAACAGTAACTGACGATGATAAAAAGTTAAAACTAATGACCATTTATCATAACGACCCTGTAACAGGCGGACACTGCGGAATTAAAAAACGTTATGCAAAATTACGTACAAAATATCACTGGAAAAATATGACCCGTGATCACAGTTGCCGTTTCCAATTTCTTTTTCGGTTCAAAAAATGGACCAAATGGTAAAAAATAGACCAGTTTCTATAACATCGAGAAATTGAGTGGAGTTTGTTGCTATTTATCAAGAAAATAGGCCAATTCAGTTTTTGTAACGTTTTTTACATATTGCGTACAAAGAGCATTACAATCGTATATTAAATATTTTTTAAAGTAACATAAATTGAAGCGTGCTATGTCAGATGATTAGCGATGCCAATTTGAAGATCAGTGGCTTAATCAAACTTTTAGCAGGTGTTCCAGAAATTCATCAATTAAATAGAAGAAATTAAAAACTATTGCATGAAGTAAAAGGGTGATAATAACCTAACCAAAGCATTGTGAAATGGACCATTTGAAAAAGCATTGGACCAATGGACCAAACGAAAATAATTTACCAAATTTGGTCCATTTGGGCCAAAACGGCAACCGTGCCCTTGATGTCGCACACCGTCTTCATTTTTGAGATTATGCGCTAAAAATATACACAGAGCTTCTATTTACCTTTCAGCAAAAGCTGGAGCAAAATTTTGTTATAATTTGTTAAAAAAAAAACTTAGGTAAAGTCGCCCTTGCCCATATGATTATCATGTGCTAAGAAATAGTTTTTCGCATTTTCTGACAAACGTATTATTTTGAGTTGTGACTCTTTTGAAGACGGTGTGCGATGTATCCAAGTTTGTTAAAATTTTTTCAAAATGTTTATTAAATAAGGTTAAGATTAAAAACAAGGAAAATCTTGTTTTAACGACACATTAGGACCGCTACCTGAGTCGAGTAGTGGTAACAGTTCCGCAATTACCATTTTACGCGATTTAACAAAGTATTTAGTAACAGGTGTAATGAATTCCATTAAGGGCCGAATTCACAGTGCTTAGTTAAACCATTGTTAACTTAACCACAAGAGTTTAATTATGAATTTATATTCAGAGCCACATAGTTAACTGTGGAAATTCGTATCGCCTGAAAATATACAAATTCTTAAAATCAATACTTTTCTATTCAAATTTGAAATTCGTTCCACAAAAAAAAATGTATTTCACAAGAGTTTAACTATGGGGGCATGCTGGTTTAAACTTTTGTTAACTGAGCGTTGTGAGTATGAAAATCAATAGTTAAACTCTTATCAGTGGTTAACTACGCACTGTTAATTTGGCCCTGAATCTGATTTAGGGACTGAATTCAAAAATGAAATTTTTTCCGAATTAACCAAACTCTTAAAGGTTAAACACCATCATGAAACTGTGGGTACTATCGAACGTAATGAAATTTTTTCCGATTGGGGTGTTTATTTAAAATATTTTATATTTTTGCACAACACAACAACTAACACAGTTTTTGATAATAAATTTTCCCCTTTTGAATTAATATTTGGGAAAAAGGCCATGGTGCCTCACGATTTAAAAAAAAATAACAAATTGACCCGATTTACAATGTAGAAGTCAAATCAAAATTTATTCACATGGAATTGGAGATAGGGCTTCGAAAATATCTTTTCAGCATATGAATATACATACTTCTTAACTTTTTTCCGAAATTATCCGAGTAACATTCAAATGTCGTCGCTTGGATGGAAAATTGCGTTAGCGTCATTTTGAAAATTTTTATTTGAAGATGCAGTTATATATTTTAAAATAAGGTATTAAGATTGTTCAAACGACTACTGCCGATTGAGTTTTGTAAACTTTAAATCATAGAACTATATACGTATAGGGCATTTGTTATGTCACATTCCTCATCTTGTAACTTGAACTAAATATTCATGAATTAATCCATTTATTATCAAACATTACTCATTTTTTGCTATGTGAATACCTGAATTGTTGTAGTACAAATGTAAGTTTGCGCAAACACTTTGAATTGTATAACACTTATGTGAATTTCATTAGTTATTGGCAACCCTCGATCGGCAGTTTGACAGATATCATAGATAAACATCATGATGCAATAATGAAAGGTGTTGTACGTTGTGACAGCTCGAAATCGAACTACCTTAGGTCAATATTGTATTTTGAAAGTACAAGATAAACGGGAATAAAAAAAAGCCTTTTAGTTGAAAAAGTACTAAATTGTATGCCTTCTCAACAGCGTTCCGATTATCAGAATAGGTATATATATGGCTTGGTAGTCTCATAAAATTGTAGATAATTAAAATAATAAAATTAGGCGTGTTTTTATTCACAGGAATATGATAATATGCTTAAAATTTTCGAGCTGATGAATACCCAGCTAGAACAGTATGACTTATATAATTCCTTTTATGAGCCGTATCACTAAGAAAATTATCCCTTATGAATTTGAAATGTGTCCCTTATATTGTACAGGCCAAAAAGAGGAATTCATTTACGTGTGATCTTTTGTCCCCCTCTTTCATATAGGCTTCTT
>NW_016161447.1:28701-43929 GCF_001687245.7 Rhagoletis zephyria | reverse complement strand
ATATATATATACATATAATTTTGATCTCTCGGTTTTCCCGGAATTTAAAGAAAGTTAATTAGGCCAAACCACTAAAAAAAAAAAAATTTTACTTCATTTTCTCGAATATTTTATTATTGATTATATTTAGTGATTACACCTATTTATATTACTCACTGCTTTAATTCACACATTTAAAGCTCTCTGAGACGATCCCCTTTGTGGAATTGTATCATTCTCTGTGGATTCGCTACACAGTGTAATCATCTTCCATATTCTCGCCCTCAATCAAGCCCCCCCTCGCAAAACCCGATTGCTTAAAATCCTGTTCTCTCCAATTTCCCTCAATCTCGATCACGTCATCTTACAACTTTTCGAATGTTAAGTGTACCAAATACTGACGAAAAGTCAAAAAGCCCCAAAATGAGTGACGAGGAAAAATCACAAGGTACTTCCACGGATCCTTAACGCTTAACGCGTGCAAGTGGAAAGTCATCCAAGAAAGCAAAGCAATCGTTTGCCGCAAGTAAGTTCATCTCTGAAACGGATAACTTTATGGACTACTGTACGCGGCTTAGGTCCACTCAAATACAAGACAACACGGAGTCGGCCTTAAAAATAAAAGACAGTAATATCGATAATTTTTGGAATCGAGTCCAAAATACATACGATGCGATCGTAGAGACTGAGGACCACGACCTTCCCGAAGACTTCAAGCCATCTGCTTATAATAAATACAGGTCCTGTCTCATAACTTATGAGGACACAAAAGCCCAAATCGGAGACCAGCTTCAACTTCTCAAAATGAGCAATACCTCACCTACTCTCACTGTAGCGCAACCCAAAGACGAAGGTGGCATTGATCTAAAAGTGCCACCCTGCGATACCGAAGTTTTTTATGGGGGTTATGAACAATGGCCGTCCTTCCGTGACATGTTCACGGCGGTTTACATAAACCACCCAAAACTCTCTCACGCTCAAAAATTGTACCACCTCAGATACAAGACTCAAGGCAAAGCCGGCCAAATAGTCAAGCAATTCGCCCTGAGTGACGATAATTTTAATTTGGCGTGGGAAGCTCTTAAATCTCCATATGGGAACAAAAGGGTACTCGTAGACAACCAAATACGAATCCTTATGAATTTAAAGCCAATTATAACAGAAAACAGTGAGGATATACAGAGATTGCAGTCCTCTGTAAATAACTGCCTCCAAATCCTCGCCACCCAGCAAGTTTCGACTGAAAGCTGGGACCCAATCTTAATATATATCTGAAAACACAGTATCCCTGTGGGAACAGTCCCTTAGTTCCAGGAAAGATCTTCCCAACTGGTCTCAAATGAACCAATTCTTAACTACTCGGTACGAGGTGGTCGAACGGGTTGATCAGTGGCGTCCAGCCAAATCAAAACCCACCTCTCAAAATAATAACCACTTCTCTAGGCCACCTCCTTCTCATAACATACCCCATTTTAAACCAGCCCATTCACAAAACACCCATAATAAATCTCTGTCACAAATCCATTCTCATATGACAGAACAGCGAACAATGCACACATGTCCAATGTGCAAAACTTCGACTCATTCGCTTTGGAGCTGCCTTAAGTTCAAAAAACTACCAATCGGGGATCGCAGACAATTTATTAAAGATCATAATATGTGTTTTAACTGTCTCTGAAAGTCACACACAATTAAAGAGTGCCCAAGCACTCAGACTTGCTTTCACTGTAAAGAACGGCATAATTCAGTGCTACATGATAGCACAGGCCCCACGCCGAATAAAAAACAGCATAGAGTCCAAAGGACTACCTCACAAGTAGCAATGACCACGTCCACAAAACAAACCCCGCATACTCCAGATCAGACAACAAGTGAAGAGGAGCTACCTTCGAGCTCCCAAACAACAAGGGTACAATCATTTTACTCTGAAAATGAAAGCAAAGTCCTGCTGCCCACGGCGATAGTGCCATTAGAACACAGGGGCGAGATTTTCAAACTAAGAGCCCTCATTGATCAGGGGTCAGAAAGGAGCTTCATTTCCTCAAAAGCTCAACAGAAGCTAAGACTACCCTGCCAAACCACTAATTTCGAAATCTCGGGAATGGGCGGAAGAGTGGTTCAAACCTCGAACAAATTATGCTCCCTAGTCTTAGCGTCAGCGGATTTGACCACAAAAATAAAAGCTCAGGCAATTGTGTTACCGCAACTAACCAAAATGCTACCCAAATTCCAGCCAACTCTGGAGCAACAACAAAAATGAGCTCATCTCAAGCTAGCCGATCCTAACTGCCACTCCCCATCTCAAATCGACCTAGTCATTGGCAGTGACCTTATCCCTCAAATAATTCTCGAAGGCATTGAAAAACTCTCGAAGAACTTGCTAGCTCAAAACACGATATTTGGCTGGATATTGAGTGGTCAAATCCCCGAAAAGGTGTCGTGCTTCTCAACTCAGGTAGAACAAATCTGGAGTGAGCGCCTAGATTCCCAACTCCGAAGATTCTGGGAACTGGAAGAAGTTCCAAAACCCAAAATAACCAGTCCCGAAGATGAAATTTGTGAAAATTTGTTCAAGTCTACAACCACAAGAGCTCGCGATGGTCGTTATATGGTCCGGCTGCCTTTCAAACCAAGTTTTCCGGAACAAATCGCCTTAGGTCAGTCTCGCACCTCAGCTCTCCAGCAATTTCTCAGCATGGAGAGAAGTCTTCTTAAAAAAACTGATCTTAAAGCTCTTTACGACAACGTGTTGGAGGAATATGTAACCCTTAACCATATGGAAGTAACAACTCCATATGAAAGCGCTTTCGGAGACAAATTTTGGGCATTCTATCTCCCTCACCACGCGGTGGTAAAACCCGAAAAGAAAACGACAAAGGTAAGAGTCGTCTTCAATGCATCTAAGAAGTCAGGGTCAGGTTACTCTCTCAATGATGTTCTCTGTACCGGACCCACCCTCCAACCCGACCTGATGCTATTGATACTCAAATGGCGCACATATAAGTTCGTTTTCAATGGCGATGTCGAGAAAATGTATCGCCAAATACTTCTACACGACGTCGACCAAGATTATCAACGAATTGTATTTCGTTCAGACACAAATAGCCCCATACGCGATTACAAATTGAAAACCGTCACCTTCGGCGTGAATTGTGTGCCTTACCTCGCAATACGCACCCTCCACCAACTCGCAGAAGACGTGAAAACGTTACATCCCAAGGCGGTTTCAATATTGATAAACGAGACATATGTAGACGACATTCTCTCTGGTAGTCACGATACACTATCGGCCCAAGAATCCCTCTCGCAAGTTATTCAAGCTCTCAATTCGGCAGGCTTCCCAGTGAAAAAAATAACTGCCAACCGTCCTGAAATTCTTAAAAATATCAATGCGGATGATTTGCTTGATACTCATTTTCTCGAATTTGAGAAAGCAAGCGCCACAAAAACTCTAGGAATTCAATGGAACGCGCTCTCAGATACCTTCTCGTATACCATTGATTCCATTCCAGCGTTACCCGCTAGCACCAAGCGACAAATTCTCTCTTCTGCCGCAGTCGAGACAACCCCGCTGACATGGGCACCAGAGGATGCAAACCTCTTGATTTGGCAGCTTCGTCCCTTTGGTGGAATGGCCCAGACTGGCTAGCAAGCCCCCCCGAGGAATGGCCAAAGTCGTCACACCGAGAAGTCAGCCCACCAGAAGTACGCCGAGTCGAAGCATTTCATGCAGCCGAAGAGAGTCCCGACATTCTCGATCGTTTTTCTTCATATTCGCGCGCTCTAAAAGTCATGGCCTACGTTTTTAGATTTTTAAGTAATCTAAGGGATCGAGTAAAAGAAATACTTGCTATTTAGCACGGCCCTCTAAGTCACGACGACCTTCGCATCACAAAACAGCGTCTCATAGCCTTAACTCAAACTCGATACTTCCCTAATGAAAATAAAAATTTAGCCAATTCAACGCCAATCGGAAAACGCAGCTCACTGCTCACTCTCAACCCATTTCTTGACAAGACTGAGCTCCTCCGCGTCAATGGTTGACTAGCTCATTCCACATTGAGCTACAATGAGCGACATCCACTCATAATACCTGACAAATCTCGCTTTGCTGCCCTGTATATTCGCTTCATACATGAATTACTTCTGCATGCGGAGTCGAGTCTCATGCAACAAGTTATTAGGCAGGAATTTTATATCCCCCGGCTCAAACCGCTCATCAAAAAATGCATTTTCCAATGTAAACCTTGTACTGTCCACAAGCAGCAAATGCGTTCGCAAATAATGGCAGCCCTGCCCCCTGAGCGGTGCACATACGCTCCACCTTTCACCATTACCGGAGTCGATTTTGCTGGACCTTTTAACATAAAGGCCTCAGTGCTAAGATCGCACACCCTTGTGAAAAGCTATGTGACTGTCTTTGTATGTTTCTCTACAAAGGCCGTTCACCTTGAGCTGTGCTCCGACCTCACCACTGATGCGTTTCTCGCCGCGTTTGCTCGCTTCATAGGGCGTCGTGGTTACCCCTCTCGAATGATGAGTGATAACGGCCGGACCTTTATCGGAGCTAAACGAGCCACCGAACGAGAATTCTCCACTTTTCTCAAGCAAGTGTCTAATAGTGTGATTGCAAAATACTCCCCACAAGGCATCGATTGGAAGTTTATTCCACCAAGTGCCCCTCACATGGGCGGTTTGTGGGAATCCGCAGTGAAAAGTTTTAAAATGCATCTCAAAAAAACTGCCGGATCTTACAAATTTACGTTCGAGGAATTCGCCACCCTACTCATAAGGATTGAAGCTGTGCTAAACTCTCGGCCCATCTCGCCACTCTCCCAGGATCCCACAGATTTTACGGCCCTCACTCCTGGGTACTTTCTAAGGGGAGCGCCGTTGCTATCGCTTCCCGAAGTGAATCACGAAAATCTGTCCCTCTTAAATCGATGGGAAAAAATTAAGGTTCTACATCACCAGTTCAGCCGACGCTGGAAGGCGGACTATATTAAGGATCTGCATAAGCGATATCGATGGAAGGACACTACAACTGAACCAAAGGTAGGAGAGTGTGTTCTTATCAATGACGACACGCTACCTCCAACCGAATGGCGTCTGGGACGCATTGAGAAGGCGCATCCTGGCTCAGATGGGCACATTCGTGTTGTTGACGTTCGCACTCAATCCGGCATCCTCACTCGACCGATTGTGAAGCTATGTTTCCTCCCTTCGTCGGATGGCCAATGTTCTCTTGTAGAAACCGAGTAAATATCATAAATAGCATTCGCAACCTTTTAGACTCATCGATGCGTTTCCAGTAGGTTCTCTAAGCCCGCTTTGTATCCCATCCCTTATCTTCGGCTCAAAGTAAGCTCCTCAATTTATACACAAGTGTGCTACTTGAATCACTTACCCATAAAACAAAAAAAAAAAAACCCTAAAACACGAAAATCACATCAAATACACTCAATCCTGCACCCACTCTCATGCATATCACTAATACCTTATACAAACGCTTCTTTGCAGATGGAAATCGACAATGCTCCGCAGCCTGCCCCGCGCAAGTTTGTGCGATCCAGCGTGGTATTGACGCCCAGCGCCGCAGCAGAAAACGACTCTGCAACACGCAAACAGCAGCAGGAGGATTATCAAAAATGCCGTGTTTGTGTTCGCCGCCACCCGCTCCGCTTGTGTCCTATATTTAAAAGGAACAAAGATACTTATTGGCGCGGGCTCATCACTTCTGCACGAATTGCCTCGCATTGTCTCACGCTACCGGCGAGTGCACCTCCGTGGCCAGATGCTGATTCTGCGATTTACGCCATCACTCGCTACTCCACCGTAAAGTGCCGCAGTCAGTCAACCGCAAAGCATCGCAGGCAGTCCCGAAGGAAGTTCAGCGGAAACAGAAAAATCCGCAAGGGCACACAACGCCTCGTCGTACCAGTGATCATGCGTCTCACCGTCATCGTCCAGCTCGTGTAGAAAACCGCACGGTCAAATATACCACGCACGGATTGCGCACTGCAGCGTACAGAGGGAAGATCAGCCGGCAGTTGGTTCATGAAGCCCTAAGTGCACTTAAGGAATTGGAAAAGACACTAGCCGCTTAGCGCGCCTAGGGCCGCGACGATGTTCAAACGACTACTGCCGATTGAGTTTTGTAAACTTTAAATCATAGAACTATATACGTATAGAGCATTTGTTATGTCACATTCCTCATCTTGTAACTTGAACTAAATATTCATGAATTAATCCATTTATTATCAAACATTACTAATTTTTTGCTATGTGAATACCTGAATTGTTGTAGTACAAATGTAAGTTTGCGCAAACACTTTGAATTGTATAACACTTATGTGAATTTCATTAGTTATTGGCAACCCTCGATCGGCAGTTTGACAGATATAATAGATAAACATATTTGTCTAGTCTTGCATTTTTTCTTATTATTATTCATTTTGATCTCGTTAATACCGCTCGCGTTTATACATTGTGCCTTAATATCAGTAAATCTCTTTATAAGTCTTCTTATTCTCACACTCGCGCAAAAATCGTGAAGCAGTTTTATCTGGAAGCGTAAAGTTACTCGCGTTTAGTTTCATGGTACAATAAAAACAGGTAGAAGCCAAATTGACATCAAACCTACAAAAGTCAAAGTTTTCGGGAGAGTAAAAATAAAAATGAGCGTGGAAAAATAAAAAATTACATTTCGCTGGTTGACGTTTTTGAGTAAATTAGAAGTTTTGCTTTTATTTATTTATTTTCTTTAGTTAAAATTTGTTAATTTGTATATTGTTTTCTGTTTTTGATTTATAAGTTGCAGTGTTGTTGGAGGGACTTTCCGGCATAAGGGCTATAGGAACAGCACTTGACATCAAACGTGCCTTTCCTCTACCTCCCGGTGTATTTATGAAATCTGCTGCTTTAAAATGTTTAACGCACAGCAAGGCATTTCGCTGCAGCTCTACCCCACAGCTGCTTTCCCAACGCTCCTTACGCCAAGTACATTGAGGCACGTTAAAAAAATTAGTGGTGTCTTCATTATATTTAACACCACATAAAAAAAAGCGCTTCAGGTGTTGCATTTTTAACACATAGACTAAGTATAAACCGCACGACACTACAAAAATTCAAATGCTAATTAAAATTTGTCATTAACGAACATTCAAAAAAAGAACGACATGTCACTCAAAGCGTAACGAAATATAGGAAATAAAAGGAAAACAAGTTGAAGTTTAAAGGTTTGGTTCTCATGAGAGCAACGTCATTTTGGCTTCTACCTGTATTTATGTGCCTTGGTTTAGTTTAAGCGTTTATAATAAAGCGATTTTTCAAATTGAATCGGTCGTGGTTTCATTTGAAGCAATAAATCGAAGTAAAGGAGGTTCTGTGCATTAACTTGGTTGTTTGTGCCCGACCCGTGTCGCCGTCTACAATTTGTTGCCGTTGAGGTTGCCTGCTGCAAACCAGCTACATCCGTCATCGTATCACCACCACGCTAGTCAGCAAGTAACACCTAGCCATCTTCGCTCCGCCCTTGCCACCGTTCAACCATTGTCGTCGCAAGAGTCCTTGCCACCGGCTTCGTCAACCCCCAGCATCCACCAGTCGGAAGAGTCCCATCATTACAGTCAGGGAAGCCTTGTGCGCTTCCAAAGATTTTTTGTTAACAGTTTTTTGAATATCTTCTTTAGTTTCCGATTAATTGACTAAAATGTTTTCTGTAATTTGGTACAAATTATGTTAGTAATGCTGTCGTACTAAACTAATCAAGATCTTTCAAATAGCGTCATCTGTTTTAAAATATCTTCTTTAGTTTCCGACATATTCAGCCTTATCATGAGTTTCATTTTCTCGAACCGGGTCGCTTTTCGTTTCCGTGAATTCACTACGGGTGGATGATACAATTTTTGGCAAAATTTTGTTCACGATTAGGCTGAGTAAAAAGTATGGCTGACTTCCAAAACGTCAACTGCATTGCATACGTACAAAGTTTAATGTTCCAAGACGCCGAACTACAATTGGTTGACAATGTATACTTTTCCAAAACGCATCCGAAAAGTTATCGAAGCGCATCGCTGGAGTAATCAGCGCATCAGACACAAAGGTGATACTTCGTTTGCTTTTTGGTTACCATTGGTATTTTAAAAGTGGAAAATGCCGAAATGGTGATTATTGCTTTATTAAATATTCAAAATATGCAATGTATCTGGTTGCAATGTTTCGCAACTCTGCATATGCAAACAGTTTAAATACCGCTGTAGAACAGTATCCAAACATTGTATTGATACGTTTGGGACGTCAGCATATCGTTAATTTTTAGAAAATTTTATCACATTTTGCGTATATCATTAAAACTGACTGCAAAATTTTTGAAAAATGTATACGACAAAATTTTATTAAACTCAAAAATGGTTGACACTAAACAAAAAAAATATAATTTAAGAATTTCGTGAACTGGTACATAGCATTCTCCGACACTTTGGAGAAAAGCTGTAGTGGTGTTTCTGAGAAATTGCTTTCCAAACTTCAATCGCGATTTCCCGAAACCTGCCGAAAGTAACATGCGACAATCTTGTATCCAGGCGACGATATAACATTTAGCTAAAATATGCATCTAAATAAATTATAATTGTCATTATTTTCGCAGTTGCAGTATATGCCAGACGAATAACGGGTATATACATACATGTGTAAGTATGCCTAAATTAGATTATTTATCTCTCTCTAACGCTTTTGTCTGTATTTAATAATGGCTCTATGACAAAACATTTAAGAACGGCATTCGTCGATTTTTGTTTACTTCATTTCATACATTAATATTGATCTGATTTTTTTTACTAAATACCAGGAGTAAATATTTAATAAAAAACTATTTCACTTAAGCTTTATCAACTTTTAGTTGCTCGGAGCTAAATTTGGAAAGCTTCCTGGAATATTTTCATAGACGGTAAATGCAACCCTGGGTGCATCATTAAATTTGTGCGCGCGTCTAAAAGTTTTTTTTGAAACGGCAATGGAATTTCGACATCCTTCAAGGTATTGTGAATATAAGCTGCCTTCCATTTGGCATATTTTCGGTTTATACTCTTCAGAAAGTTACAACAAAAAAAATAATTTTTCTATTTTTATTATTTTATATGTATGTATTATATATTTTTGAAATAAAAATACTCCACCTTCTACACCAACAAATTTCTTTAAACCATCTTGCGTAGCAGTTTGTTGATCTTATTTTCACGGCTACCGAAATCAACAACCTCAACTAATGATTAGCCTTCTTGCGCAAGCCGCTGTTTGATGTGCTGAGCTTGAATGGCCACAGGAACTTGGAGGCTTTCTTGAGGTGGGATCCAACTGAATATTTCGTGCGCCAAATAATCAACGCACTGAATATGGTGTACTTTGCCCAATTTGCGTTCGATCACAAAGTTGTCAGAGATTGGGACACGTTGATGGTTGTGATTGACAATTTGGCGTCTGTAAATCAATTCACGCGCTGATTTAAGATTTGGATAACCCCATGTAATATATGGTTCGGCAATACGTAGCATATAAATGGTTGCATTGTTCAATTTGATGAACACACCGTTGTTAATGTGGCGAATACGGAACAACTGTAAACTTTACGCGCTCTTGGTGCAACTTTGTTGATACCGCGGATACGGATCACAAAAGCCAATTTGGCTTCTGCAGGCACCTAGAATTGGCCGCACTTCTTTTCCAGACGGCGCAACTTCATCTCACGGCGTCCATCACGGAGATATTTTGGTTGATATTTCTCAGCATGCGCCAAGTTTTCACGTTTGCGGAGTGCAATCACAGCAGAGCGCTTTAGTTTACGCATGACCAGGGTAGCACGTTTGCTGACCTGCTTCTTGCTGAACTTCAGCTTCGACGCGGGGACAGCAGGCAGCTTCCTGGAAGGTTGATTGCCCCTTGCTTCGGGCTTCTTGCCGGCCGTGGTGGCAGTCATCGTAACTTGTCACTTAGCACGTTGAGAAAGCGAAAACAAAAGTTCGCCAAACGTTTGGAGCACATCGCAAGTAACGCCGCTCGTTTTACAACATTTATATTAAACACAATTTCATTTAATTACTTCTTTTAATACATAGATACATATGCTGCAACCAGGCACTTTCTTTCCCAAATTCCATCCTGCTTATCGGCATAATTGTCCAAATGTGCCTGCGCTGCTACTTCATACTAATAACTTCATTTTACAACGGCGCCTTCTTTGTTGCCTCAACATATCCTAAAAAGACATAAATTTACATTAAACAAAAGAAATCGCAAAATTAAGCAAATAAAATAGGGTGCGTTCCATGATTCAATAATATAAGGTTAGATATTTATTGACAGCCGCGGTTTGACACTCCCTTACAAAAGGTTGCATTTACGAAGGACAGAGAAAGGGGAAGAATGCAATCCCTTGTTGCGAAAATGGTAGTAGAAAAGTACGCAAAGTAGGCAGTTAGTAGTGAAATTCCTTTTGAAAATTGTATTTGAAGGAAATCTGGCATTTTAAACGAAATATTGAACGAAATATTATTATATTTACGTGAATTACGTAACTGATGTGCTATTTAGTTGTATAAAAACTGCAAAAGGACTCAAAATTAAAATAAAACTACTATGGCATCCAATTTGAAAACAATTTATGTTTTCATCAGTTAAATGTGCTTCATATGCATATACAAATAAGCATATTGCACTAAAGCTTATACTTCTATTTCACAGCATAGCTACACTTTTTCCAAGTAAATTTGCAAAGAAGCAACACGGTGCCACTGTTAAGGGAGCGGTGCGAGGGAGACAACTGTCAGTTTACCGAACCTTGTATTAGTTGTGTTTAATGAGCTGCTCTAGGTTACACCAGGTTAAGATATCTGACAAAATTGTGTTTCATGAGGACTTTCTTGCTCTAACTTACTCTACTTTTTGTTTCATGAGCCTGCGCTAAGTGGAACTAGAGCAACTTAGAGCACGATTTTCTGCACCAGCTTTTTTGATGGAGTAACTTATAGCAAGCAACTGTTTTGAGAATTTCTGCCTGTAAAGTGTTTCATGAGATTTCTGCTCTAACTTGCTCTATTGTTTTTTTGACAGCTGCTCGATTTGCTCTAACTTGACCTTTTCTTCACTTTTTCCGGTCTCATTAAACACAACTATTATTGAATCATGGGTGTGTTCCAAAACGTCAAAATACAAAGCATCAGTGCAAGACGAATTTATACATTCGCCTTGCATCAGTCTCTTTTACACAGTATATATACTGTGCTCTTTTATCTCTAAACCACACTAGAAGAAAAAGCCTAACTTGCGCAACGTAGTAGAAAACTAGCATCTAACCGTAGTTGCGCACATTTGGCATTAAAATATACTGATGCTATGTATTTTGACGTTTTGGAATTCACACATACTCCCTTCATTTTGTTTTGTTGCCCAATTTCTAGAGCTGTAGCAAACCGTTTGTATTCGTTACTGAGTAACGACGACCGGTCTACGCGACGACTGTGGTTGTGGCCAGATTAGATCTATTTATATTTTTCCAGCGATAGATAAGGTTCTTCCTCTCCTTTTATGTCAAACTCATACTAATTCATGATATCGCTGCGGCGTTAAAAAAAATCATGTCATCATCGACAAAGCGTTTAGATAATGAAGATAACAAATTGGAAGCTGTGGCCCGTAGCTCGTCGTTTTCAATGTGTTCAGAACTTTATGAGTCGCTAGCAGACGGTCAGTTTGCGGTCTCTAGTCACTAATAGTGACTTTTGGTGGTGAACTTGGATTTTTATGAGTCGCTAGCAGACGGTCAGTTTGCGGTCTCTAGTCACTAATAGTGACTTTGGTGGTGAACTTGGATTTTTATGAGTCGCTAGCAGACGGTCAGTTTGCGGTCTCTAGTCACTAATAGTGACTTTTGGTGGTGAACTTGGATTTTGAGACAATTTGGTATTCAGTACGCTGTCTCACGTCTCTAGTCTCAAAAATAAGTCACTAATTTGTCAGCTGGCTAAGAGTAGGTCACAAAAATAGAAGTATGGAGGAAAAGCTTATTTCTTTCAATTTCATTTAAAAAAAAAAACGCGAAAATGAAGCGGGGAAATTGGTTCAACAAGAATTTCATTAGGAAATAAACCAAAATGCTTTAATATCATACAAATGTAATGAAAAAAATTTAATTTTTTTGTTTTTAAAACATTAAAATCTAAAGATTGTTAAAAGAAATAAAACTATTAAAAAAATAAAAAAATACTAAATAAAAATAAATAAAAAATCCTCTACGGCCGAGGAGGACTTGAACCCAGACCCTCTCGGCTGCCAGCCTAATGCTTTAACCACTCGGCCATTGCGAGTCTTTGAGCGGCGCGGGCAAAAGGCATACATAAACACTAGGTTTGTTCCACACGAGCCCGCGGGTACCCACGGGTGCCCAAAGCAGCCCAGAAAGCGTTCCTCACGCTAGAAAAATGGGTAATAGAGAGCGAATACGTTCCACTTTTGGATCGTAAATATCTTCTTCTTTGTGCACAAAACAGCCCGGACTTTTTTTCCGGGCACAAATGTGCAAAAGGGCAATTTGAAATAACTGCTGTTGTTGTTTAAATCCGAAAGCAAATTTTATAAAAACAAAAGTGCAAAATATCACAGAATTTTCAGAAAATGTAGTTATTTGGTAATTTTATTAGCCATATAAGATAAATACACGTAAAATCATTGTTTAGAGCTGATATGTTGATTCCGGGCACGAAATGTGGTTTTTTGCGTTCCTCACGCTCTGGGCACTTTTGGCACGTGTTGGCACATTTTTGACACTTGTGAGAGAGTAACTTATTTTTATTCTCTAATTACCGGAGCAGCCCGGAAAGCGTGGGGAACGAAGCTACTATCAGATGATTGTCTGTATTTGCTTTCAACACATATTTTTGGTGAACTTTTTGTGACTCTCTCCTTCTGAATATCCCAATCGTCTCAAGTCACTAAAATAGTCACTAATTGCTAATCTCAAATTTAGTGACTTGAGATGATACTGAATCAAGAATGATAGAATACAAGATTGCGCCGATCAGAGAGGATTTTTGAGAATAACTTTTGTGTGACGTCACACTGGTGCAATTGCGAGAGAGAAATGCCAAAACGTGAGCAAGAATGGAAGAAGAAGAAAAAATGTTGCAAGGAAAACGTAAACAAGTTGCACAAGTGTGACGTCATGCAAACAACGATTCTGTCAAATTCGTTAAGAGAGAAATAGCGGTCCGAGATCGGCGCAACCTTTGTATTCTCTCAATCGTGATACTGAATTACTGAATCCCAGGGTTATACCGTGTTCTGACCGACCACGAAAACACTTTTAAAACGAGTTTTGGGATTTTGGGCTGAAGGCTGTTCACACGGACAGTTGGTGTTTTCGTTGACATTTGCATCCTTTGTTTACAGTTTTGCTACACAAAAACAAAACCAAAATACTTTTCCTTCAATTTCTTTTCATTCACACCCTTTTCTTCCATGCTCACTTTATTTTGGCTAGCCAATTAACAATAAATCCGAAATGACGTATTAAAAATTATAAAATATGACTTCCACTTCGATAAATAATCGAAAAAAACTAGTGCAAACACCGATTGGAATGAGTGGGACGTGAGTTTTCCAGTGGTTTTCAGCGAAAACTAGTTTTCGTTTGACAGACTTTACATGGAGGAAAACACAAGTTTTAGGTCGAAAACCAGTTTTAGCAACGAAAACATGTTTTCGATGTCGGTCAGAACATGGTATTAGAGCGGTAGCGAAAACAACTGATACCATTTCGTCGCACTTATAAGTTAGGTGACCATATTTTGAAAAACTAAACCATATTTAGAAATGATAACATATATAAATATAAGGCAAGTGGGATTATTATAAATTATTTTATTTTAAGCCAGATTAAACGAATCGATCACTGTATTTTTCAACCATCAAAAATAATTCGTGTTACATGCTGTTTTCTTCTAAATCTTTGAAAGTAAAAAAACATACGGCCACCTTTGGCATGTACTGCGATGGCGGCAGACATCGAAGACATATTGCACTTGTATTGGGAGCTCTGCCAACGCTGTGCCCCACTGACCTACATGCTAGGCATGTTCGATATCGTATCGATTATTCTGAATATCGATATTTCATGGTGTGAAAATCGATCTTTTAATCGATATTCCCAATTCGATATATCGAAGATATCGATACTTTACCGGCAATATCTTTATTTAAGTTGAAATTTATATTTCATCTGCAAAAAGTGTATGGGAAAATATTAAAGTAGGTTTAACCAGCAGCTTGTGTGATTTATTTTGCTCTTAAGTTTGACAAACCGCTTGCATGGTGTATACGTACGGTGACCATAAGTATGGATTCCAAATGAAGGACAATTCAATATATGCCTACATATATTTACGTAGTATAAAAATATCAAAAGGGTATTTATGATTTCAAATTATTAATAAATTTTAAACTTTAAAAATGAATCACGTTTTCTTCATAGATATTAATTTTTTTACATGAATATTTATAAAAGTATAGTAAAACATATTATAATTAAAATAGCTTGCACGAAAAGTGAAAATCTTTAAAAGATTATTTTATAGGCAAATTTTAAGTCGTTCAAAACGAAAACAATACCCTTGTTTGTTTGTTTTTTGATACTTTTCGCAAGTCATGAATCGACGTAAACGACGAGTTACAAAGTGCCCCTTACAAAAATATATAATTTGTGCAGATTGCGCTCCATAGCATCTACATTTCTAATCAGATTTTCATTATCTTTGGCTCAAAATTTACTGTAATGATATATCTTCTTTATCGAATTTTTAAAATAATGAAAAAAAAATAATCAAATGAAACTGCTATTTGATTGAAAATCTCACTTTTTTCGACTTTGACGACAAAATGCAAATGGTCGCCTGTAGCACTAATAATTTTCATTGAAGTCGCCACAAGTTATATATTTTGGTTGCTTTCCATTTCCATACAACCGGTCAGGTACGAGCATGATTTTTAATTTCGGCCAAACTCAAATACATTGTTTGTTGGTCCAAATAATTAGACACGTTTTTTTTCTTTTGGCTCGGAAAACTTTTTCGGCCGAATTAAACGCGATTTTGTTTTTCAGGCAAAAATCGATTATTCGAATTGACAGTGAGAATTTTTTTTAAATGCCCATAACTTTGTCAAAATTTAATAGATTCCAACAATGTTTTTACTCAAATGTCA
>NW_016161447.1:15931-27072 GCF_001687245.7 Rhagoletis zephyria | reverse complement strand
GGCAACTATCTGGAAGTATTTTACATAAAAAATTTACTAAGTATTGCCCGGTTTGTAGTTGCAGTTAAAGAAAACACATGAAAAGGCACGATTTTTTTTAAATTCGAAAAAATTTAAATATTTCAAAAACGGAGACACTTTTGCCTGAAAATTTTTTGATTATCAGGGAGCTCAATATTGATGCGCCTAAAAGATGCAGCGATTTCTATTCTCAAGTTACATACCTGATGACAGTACGAATGATAATTATAATAGGGAGGTTTTAGTTTTTTAAACTATAATTTTATTTTCTTTATACAAAATCTAAGAAAAAATACACCTGAAAAAGAGGTGTGTGGCGCATGTACTTATCTCCCAAAGCTGGCAATGCAAATAAGGATTAAAATTTTAAATCCAATTAATAAAATTAAAGTAAAATATTTACAAAGTTAACAAAAAAATAATTTGTTTAACAAAATCTATTAAGAACCCTTTTATTTAAAAAAAAAAAATGNTTATTATTATTTAAAAAAAAAAAATGTGCGACAGTTATTATTTTACGCCCTGTACTTTGCCATTCATATTGTGGCAAACACTACTTAGTAAGCAAAGTTAAGTGTGATAGTGAAAAAGTGTAAGCATGGCCGCAAGGTAAGTGCAGGGCGCTCGGATATAAAAATCAGAAAAATATTAAATTATTTATAAGGCTTAAATTAAAAAAATGGCCATACATTCAGGAAGAGTCTGAAATTCTTTCCTATAAGAGCGGTCATTGAAGAGGCGGTAATCGAAGTGTGAGTGGGCGCGGCACCTCCAACCTCCACCTAGGGGCCCTATGGGTCCCAGGCACCCCTTAGAAAAATCGCCAAAAATCACAATATTCACTTGCGTCCACAGTATTTTTCCGTAGAATTCGGTAAGGGATTATAATCCTTTCTGTGTTGCCGAAGAAGAGAGGAGGAACCCCTCTCTCCATCAAAAGTGTATAACATTTCTTGTGGATATAATTCCGGCTTCGGTATCCAAAGTATTTTTGCACTTAACTCCTTTCTGCGTAGGCGGCCTTCGGCCGCGCTTAGGGATTATAACCCTTACTAAGTAGAATTCTCCTTTCTGTGTTGCCGGGGAAGAGGGGCAGGCACCTCTTTTGTTATCAAGGGTATATAAAATGTCCCGTGCAAATTAATATTCAACCTTTTTCAAACGAAAAAACGCATGTGAAAATTGTGACTTTTGGTCATTTTTCTTAGGGTCCCCTAGGGAACCATAGGCGCCCTAGGTGGTCGGGAGTAACGTTTTTGGCAATAGCGGTTCTGCCCTCTCCAAAAAGGTCGGAAAAGGTGCCACGTCCACTCCCCCTTCGATCTCCATCTCTTTAACAACCACCCCTATTGGAAAGCCAACCCATATAGTTATTTATTTTTCACATTTATTGTTGCTTTGAAAAAGATTTCTAAGATATCTTTGTTTGTTTGTACCTAATTAATGGTAATTTGTAACAATAATTGCACAAAAAATTAAAAAAAAATTGTACTCATTTCTTATTTCATGTACTGCTTTTTTTCTATCGAAAATATAAATGTACTCCTTTCTTCGTTTCAAAATCTGGCAACCCTAAAGTATAGATACCCATCCAGTAGTAAACCACTCGGCGCATTTGCGAAAGTTAGCTCGTATTTTTATTTCATGGCCTACTAAAGTTTAAATAGTTAAAATAAATGTCTTAGCGAAATTAACGGTTAAGACATCTATAATAAAATTCCATGGGAAATATTTTCGTAGAACATTTTAACCTATTAGCTCCCGCCTAAAAGGGTAATTTTGATCCTTACTTCAATAAATCCCGCAAAAAGCAAATTTGGAAGGTCGTTAGAGGACTGGTGTACTCTAGAAAATTATTCTCCGGAAAATTTTACCAGGGGTCTTCTCAGGCAAAAGCTTCGTGCTACCAACGTAAAAGCCTCTACAAATTTAGAATAAAGAATCAACAAAAGTACTTTTTACAATTTTTTTAAGTTAAGAATAACAGTTCCTTCTTGGCACAGATTTTTTGTCTCGATGCATCATATCGAAAAACATGTATTTTTTACTTGCATCCCTAAGACAAATGGAGTGCCCCACACAGTGATGGCAAATTTAGTCAGAAACAAAAAGTTGAAGAGTTGCTTTTTTTGGAAATAAATATGAAGTTCGATTTTTTCTAGAAAAATTCGATTTTATCCGAATTTTAGCAACACAAAGTTCGATTTAAAAATTCGCCATTTTGGAGCTAAAATTCGATTAAAATTCGAATATCGAAGCTTCGAATATCGAATTTACCCATCCCTAATGCATGCATGATTCGTGTGAGGTACAAGTGCTTGATCGTATCAAATTGTTCTAATCGACACAAAAATATGTGGCGTGTATACCTATGTATATATGTACATGTATGCATATGTACGAACTAACATTTCCTTACGCTGCAAGATTCGTTTCGTTACTCAAGCCTGTGTCAATTGATAGAAAAGAGGAAATTTTGGCGGATCAAAGTCAAAATTGACATTTCTCGTGTTGAAAACGAACGTCAGAATTTTACCTAGCTATTGAGGCTAGGTAAAATTTTTACAGCTTATAAACATGTGTACACATATTATTGCTTGGCGGTAATAAAGAGGGAACATGAAAATGGAAGCCGAAAAAGCACAAAAGTTATAAAATAATTTATAAACAATTATAATTTATATAAATATAATAAATAAATATAAATATAATAATTTATAAACAATTTCAGCAACACACACATGGGGGTAGCCAGGTAGGGGCTGGGGGTGCTCGAGCCTCCCCCCCCCCTAACTTTCAAATTTTCCTTGTATATATATAAAATAGTACCCTGAAATGCCAGCTTAATAGGGTCGAGCCCCCCTCTAAATTTCATTCTAGCTACGCCGATGAACACACACAAATAGACCCTGCAGTGAAAACCCAAACCAGTTAGAAAAAATACTAGTTCATAAACTAGTATGAGCCTACCAGTTCTCACATTTTCGAAGAACTTAAGCGTTCAGCGACATCTGCCTTTGAATTGCCAAAGCCTAAAATAAAACGCAATTAATTGCTTTTCTTACAAATGTCGGCTGTGGCATCACGTGAAGACTACTGGTTCTGGTTTTGGGATCGCAGGATCGAGGCCGCTTGGAGGTGGTTACGATTTTTAAAGTTAGATCAATGTAAGTAGGAATAATTATTTCAATTTAAATATAAATAACAAACTCAAAAATCTAGTTGCATTACAAAAAAAAAAGAAACGAATATATGGGAAGAAATACTTGTGCCATAAAAAATATATAAAAAAAAATATTTTTTTTTTAATTAAATTTAAGAATAACAAAAAACCCCTAAATAAAAAATATAAATAAAAGAAATATAAAAAATAAAATAAAATAAAATAAAATAAAATAAAAGAATTTTCCCTGCGCCCGGGCTTGAACCTGGTACCTCAGGCATACCACGCGAGTGCTTTGCTCTGTCGGCCATTGCGACTGTTGGAGCACCGCGAGCAAAAAGGCATACTAATCCTTTTTCATCTCGTAGGACATCGCAATGTTAAAAATACCAGTCGCTAACATTGAAAAAGATAGAACGTGAACTTGTTGGGCTGGAACGCAAACTGGTAGAATTCTAGTTCACAACTAGTAGCTTTCCCTGCAGGAGAGCTTTCGCACGGGCGTTTGCTTGGTTTTTGAACTGTCAAAATTTTACTTTGCATTTGGCACAGCAAAATTCAACTTATTTGTACACCATAGCGAATTTTTCCACCCCATCTCACCACGGAGAAAAAGTTACCGATTGGCAAAGGCCCTCACATCATGATTCAATAATACAAGGTTCGATAAACTGACAGTTGTCTCTCTCGCACCGCTCCCTTAGCATCGGCACCGTGTTGCTTCTTTGCAAATTTACTTGGAAAAAGTGTGGCTTTGGTGCGAAATAGAAGTATAAGACGGCCATTCACCGTCGGAATTTGTACACCGTCGACGTGAATTTCCAGCTGTAGTCTGACCTCCTTCGTCCACGTGGTAAAAAGGGTCCCGGATGATTTTGTGGGGGAGTGGCTTAGGCTCCTTGCAGTGAAGAAGCGGAAAATTTCGGAGAGGTAACCGTTTACTTTCGAGCACAAGTCATCAATTCCATTCCCAGACACAATTATCGAGCGGTCGCCTGCATAGGAGACAATCAGGTGGCCGAGAGAGTCTTGAGATATATTTCACGAAGCTGTTTTCCTTTTTTGGATCAAGCTTGTCCTGAAAATTTAGCCACGAGAGCGCTAAAAACTTATAAACTAATGAAAAATATGGGTGTCCGGTAAATAAAATTGCGTTTTTTTCCATACGTTTAGTCAACGGACACTTTGTCTGGTAACTGAAATATGCACTAATTTGGCATTCTATTAGCCGGACAGTTAAATTTATTAATTAAACATTAACTTTCGTCGGCCGCTGTGGTGTAGTGGTAAGCAGTGCGCGCTTTCACTCACCAGCACCTGGGTTCAAGCCCTGGTCAAAGCAACATCGCAAAAAATTTAGAAAAAGGGTTTTCTTAACAGCGGTCGTCCCTCGGCAGGCAATGGCAAACCACCGAGTGTATTTCTACCATGAAAAACAGCTTCTCATAAAAATACAATCGCCGTTCGGAGTCGGCGTAAAACTGTAGGTCCCTCCGCTTTGTGTGACAATATCAAGGCGCACGCTACAAGTTGGAGGAGAAGCTCGGCCAAACACTAACATATGTGTAAGGGCCAATCTATTATTATTATATTAACTTTTTAGCAAAATTTATTTCACAAATGACTTTTACACTATTTTTCATCAAAACTGAACACTTCCGAACTTATTTTTGCTTGAATTTCTTAAATCTATGTTTCTTAAATGTATGTATCACTAAAAGCTGTGAGGCATTTAAAATGAAATGATATTTTCGTCTCGTTACAAATAAAGGCCTCCTTCAACGGGTCAACGGCAAAAAAAGACAAAAGTGTCCGGTCTCTAGGTGGTGTCCGGTCACTGGCATACATATTTACCCCACTTTTGTTTTTGCTTATTCAAATTTTAAATTATTTGAACAGCTGATGGTTTGACACTTTACCAGCAAAAATTCTTCGGGTAAAATCTTGCAACTTCCGACAAAGAGAGGACCGATTTTACTTTCCCATTTTTCCCCTACTTTACCAGAGAACCAAGTACTGGAACGTTTTCTGGTAAAATCCTGTAAATTCTTGCCACTTCTTGCGGCTTATGGAACGCAACTATTATTGCTGCAACTACATCAGTGCTAAATCTGATCCTTAAGTCAAGCCTACACATTTTTAAACTACTAAATATACGTTCTACTGAAGCATTAGAAAAGGGCTATATTAGTAATGCAGATATAAGTTTTTTTAACTGGGAAACTTATATGAACCTGAAGAAACTTTTAATTCAAAAACTTTTTTCCTATAATTTTCTGGATCTAATGAAGAATCCATATTAATATTATGCTTAAGAGCGAAAAACTGACAAGCTGTTTGAGGGAAATGTGAATAAAAATACAAATTTTTTGATTTTCTGGCCGCCACGTTGACGCTTGATCTAACCGCTTACATTGTGTATGGTAAAATCGCCTCATTCCCAACGGAATTTTTACCGATTGAGGACGCAAGAGAGAAAAATCGAAGAAAACCAAACCCTTTTACATTGTGAACCGGAAGAAAACTAAAATTGTTTGCTTGAACGAGTCATGTTTGCATGGTGTATGGCTAAATGGGAAAAGAAGGCTTGAAGAATATTTGACAAGCCGCTTGTGTGGTGTATTTCGCTCTTTATAACACTTCGGAACGCTTTTTGTTCATAAATTTGCAGAGCGATTCAACAGCTCTGTTGTGTGAAACATTAATGCATTTCTTATCTGCAAATATATTCAGAGAAAATTCCTCAGAATAAAAATACTCAAAAAATACTCAAGCGCACCCGAAATTCCTCGCGTTTTGAGGAATTACTCACAAAGTGGTCACACTGCAATGAGGTGAATATTCACAGCGAAATAAGAGAACAATAAGAATACTCTCTTGTCCCTCTCTGACTGAATACTGAAATCATCTCTTAGCGACGTACACTTACGCTCATCGATCGGCGATTGCCATCCATAAGTGAAAGAGCAAGCTAACAGGTCCATGATTCAATAATACAAAATTCGATAAACTGACAGTTGTCTCTCTCGCACCGCTCCCTTAGCAGTGGCACCGTGTTGCTTCTTTGCACATTCACATGGAAACAGTGTAGCTTTGGTATGAAATAGAAGTATGAGCGTTTGTGCAATATGTTTATTTGTATTGGCATATGAAGCACATTTAACTGATGAAAACATGAATTGATTTTAAATCGGATGTTTACATCAATCCCATAGTATTCTTATTTTAATTTTGAGTCGTTTTGCAGTTTTCATACACCTAAATAGCACATAAATTACGTAATTCACACAGATACATCAATATTACGTTCAACATTTCTATTAAATGCCAGATTTCCTGCAAATACATTAGAATTTACAAAAGGAATCTCACTATTGCCTACTTTGCGTACTTTTCTACTACCATTTACGCACCAAGAGATTTCATTCCTCCCCTTTTCTCCGTCCTTCGTAAATGCAACCTTTTGTAAGGGAGTGTCAACCCGCCGCTGTCAATAATTATCTAACCTTGTATTATTGAATCATGTAACAGGTCAACCTCAAGAATGATAGAATACAAGATTGCGCCAATCGAGCTGAGAGCAACTGGCCGTGACGTCAAAATACACCAGAATGAGAGAGCAAGACGAACTCGACAAGAAAAAGAAGAAGCATCGAACAAAAGNTATTCACGCACGCCGGCAGTTTACTGTCAAAAATTTCTCATGCAAATACAACTTGTATGGGACCAACCGAAATTGAACGGCGTGCGTAAAAAGCTAAGTCAAATTCCAAGATTTGTGTGGCGTGACATTTCGATGTGAGGTTTGCACTAATTTGACATTTTGGCGCGACTATGGATTCAAATTTTGCTCAACAAACTTGACAGAAATGCATCTCTGAGAAATCACGCACGCAAATTGATTTCGGTCAATCAAATGTGAAAAACTTGCGTGCCTGCGTAGAAAAACTCACGCCAGTAATATTAGGTTGAGTTGTAATAAATGTTACGAATGTGGCGAATGTTGCGCAGGCAGTCATGTGCTGGTGCAACAGGCAGCACTTAGCACTATTTTTGTTGCTTTCACTGATGCTCAATGCTACATTTTCAGAGCTGTAAATTTAGACATGTATGTACATACATAGTGTGACCAACTGTACGTAAATGACACGTACAGTACGTAAATTTGTAGCTATGTACCGTGTACCGAAGCTACCCCCAAAATCACGAAAATTTACGTAAATTGAATCGAAGAAATATTGTTGTACGTAAATTTTATCGATAGGAGCGCCCAAAATACATACGTACATGCAAATTTTGACTAATAAAAACTAAAAAGATCTCTCACATCAATTCTACGGTTCGAATGTTAATTTCGATTCTATTTTGATTCTAAAGATTTTGTTCATTTATTCCTTAGAATCATGTATCGAATACATTGAAAAGTGGATTGAAGAATTTGACCATATTATGATATTCGCCTGGTGTGCACTCGATCAACCACCGAAATGGGAGTTACCGAAAGTACCGCGAAGAGCATTGCAAAGAATTATCATTTTGACATAGAATCATCTGACACTGATTTATTCGATCAGTTCACATATTTGGAAAAAGACGTTACCCCAGAGAAGATCCATTCGTGGGAAGAAAATAACACTGACACCGATGAACACTGGGTTGAATGCTTTCGACATTTTGACCAAAAGAAGGTCCCATACAATCACATGGTGAGAGTCGTATCGTATGTTCTCTGCTTACCAGGCACATAAGCTACCGTTGAACGCGTATTTTCTTTGATCAATCAGATTTGAAGCGATGAGAAATCACAACTGAAAATCGAGACATTGCGAGATCTTTTGTTTGTTCGGTGTGTCATTTACGTACAGTTGGTCACACTATGTATGTACATACATGTCTAAATTTACAGCTCTGAAAATGTAGCATTGAGCATCAGTGAAAGCAACAAAAATAGTGCTAAGTGCTGCCTGTTGCACCAGCACATGACTGCCTGCGCAACATTCGCCACATTCGTAACATTTATTACAACTCAACCTAATATTACTGGCGTGAGTTTTTCTACGCAGGCACGCAAGTTTTTCACATTTGATTGACCGAAATCAATTTGCGTGCGTGATTTCTCAGAGATGCATTTCTGTCAAGTTTGTTGAGCAAAATTTGAATCCATAGTCGCGCCAAAATGTCAAATTAGTGCAAACCTCACATCGAAATGTCACGCCACACAAATCTTGGAATTTGAGTTAGCTTTTTACGCACGCCGTTCAATTTCGGTTGGTCCCATACAAGTTTATGTGCATGAGAAATTTTTGACAGTAAACTGCCGGCGTGCGTGAATATTAGGTTGACCCACGATCCAGAAAATAAAGGTCGCGCCATTCGCGGACCGCTAACCCTCTCTTCGTCGATTTGACAGCATCCACCCAATCGTTGACGTCATAATATACTTTTGTTTACATTCACTGTTGCCAACTTGATTCTTTTCGCACCAAATTTAGTGGGTATTCAAAACGCGAAAATTTTTGAGTTTTGTGCTTGTTGCTTTTGTTTTTAGTTTGAAGACTTCAAATTAGAAAATCTTAAAAAAATGGAAGCAAAATTTATAGCAATCGTAAGTGTGCTAAGCAATTTTACAAAAATTTAAACAAAATCATGGCACAGTGACAATCATAAGCGACAACGAAATATGTGCAGCACCTTCAATCATGCCAGAAGAAACCGACCGTTGTGCAAGAAACATTGATTTTTATTAATTTGAATCGGCATCCTTACGATAAAATTATGTATTCATATAAAGTCCATAAAATACACCAATAAAAATTTGGTGCTTTTTCAAATTCAAAACTTGGCAATACTGCCTTTTGTTCGATGCTTCTTCTTTTTCTTGTCGAGTTCGTCTTGCTCTCTCATTCTGGTGTATTTTGACGTCACGGCCAGTTGCTCTCAGCTCGATTGGCGCAATCTTGTATTCTATCATTCTTGAGGTTGACCTGTTACATGATTCAATAATACAAGGTTAGATAATTATTGACAGCGGCGGTTTGACACTCCCTTACAAAAGGTTGCATTTACGAAGGACGGAGAAAAGGGGAGGAATGAAATCTCTTGGTGCGTAAATGGTAGTAGAAAAGTACGCAAAGTAGGCAATAGTGAGATTCCTTTTGTAAATTCTAATGTATTTGCAGGAAATCTGGCATTTAATAGAAATGTTGAACGTAATATTGATGTATCTGTGTGAATTACGTAATTTATGTGCTATTTAGGTGTATGAAAACTGCAAAACGACTCAAAATTAAAATAAGAATACTATGGGATTGATGTAAACATCCGATTTAAAATCAATTCATGTTTTCATCAGTTAAATGTGCTTCATATGCCAATACAAATAAACATATTGCACAAACGCTCATACTTCTATTTCATACCAAAGCTACACTGTTTCCATGTGAATGTGCAAAGAAGCAACACGGTGCCACTGCTAAGGGAGCGGTGCGAGAGAGACAACTGTCAGTTTATCGAATTTTGTATTATTGAATCATGGACCTGTTAGCTTGCTCTTTCACTTATGGATGGCAATCGCCGATCGATGAGCGTAAGTGTACGTCGCTAAGAGATGATTTCAGTATTCAGTCAGAGAGGGACAAGAGAGTATTCTTATTGTTCTCTTATTTCGCTGTGAATATTCACCTCATTGCAGTGTGACCACTTTGTGAGTAATTCCTCAAAACGCGAGGAATTTCGGGTGCGCTTGAGTATTTTTTGAGTATTTTTATTCTGAGGAATTTTCTCTGAATATATTTGCAGATAAGAAATGCATTAATGTTTCACACAACAGAGCTGTTGAATCGCTCTGCAAATTTATGAACAAAAAGCGTTCCGAAGTGTTATAAAGAGCGAAATACACCACACAAGCGGCTTGTCAAATATTCTTCAAGCCTTCTTTTCCCATTTAGCCATACACCATGCAAACATGACTCGTTCAAGCAAACAATTTTAGTTTTCTTCCGGTTCACAATGTAAAAGGGTTTGGTTTTCTTCGATTTTTCTCTCTTGCGTCCTCAATCGGTAAAAATTCCGTTGGGAATGAGGCGATTTTACCATACACAATGTAAGCGGTTAGATCAAGCGTCAACGTGGCGGCCAGAAAATCAAAAAATTTGTATTTTTATTCACATTTCCCTCAAACAGCTTGTCAGTTTTTCGCTCTTAAGCATAATATTAATATGGATTCTTCATTAGATCCAGAAAATTATAGGAAAAAAGTTTTTGAATTAAAAGTTTCTTCAGGTTCATATAAGTTTCCCAGTTAAAAAAACTTATATCTGCATTACTAATATAGCCCTTTTCTAATGCTTCAGTAGAACGTATATTTAGTAGTTTAAAAATGTGTAGGCTTGACTTAAGGATCAGATTTAGCACTGATGTAGTTGCAGCAATAATAGTTGCGTTCCATAAGCCGCAAGAAGTGGCAAGAATTTACAGGATTTTACCAGAAAACGTTCCAGTACTTGGTTCTCTGGTAAAGTAGGGGAAAAATGGGAAAGTAAAATCGGTCCTCTCTTTGTCGGAAGTTGCAAGATTTTACCCGAAGAATTTTTGCTGGTAAAGTGTCAAACCATCAGCTGTTCAAATAATTTAAAATTTGAATAAGCAAAAACAAAAGTGGGGTAAATATGTATGCCAGTGACCGGACACCACCTAGAGACCGGACACTTTTGTCTTTTTTTGCCGTTGACCCGTTGAAGGAGGCCTTTATTTGTAACGAGACGAAAATATCATTTCATTTTAAATGCCTCACAGCTTTTAGTGATACATACATTTAAGAAACATAGATTTAAGAAATTCAAGCAAAAATAAGTTCGGAAGTGTTCAGTTTTGATGAAAAATAGTGTAAAAGTCATTTGTGAAATAAATTTTGCTAAAAAGTTAATATAATAATAATAGATTGGCCCTTACACATATG
>NW_016161447.1:4102-15906 GCF_001687245.7 Rhagoletis zephyria | reverse complement strand
GTACAGTACGTAAATTTGTAGCTATGTACCGTGTACCGAAGCTACCCCCAAAATCACGAAAATTTACGTAAATTGAATCGAAGAAATATTGTTGTACGTAAATTTTATCGATAGGAGCGCCCAAAATACATACGTACATGCAAATTTTGACTAATAAAAACTAAAAAGATCTCTCACATCAATTCTACGGTTCGAATGTTAATTTCGATTCTATTTTGATTCTAAAGATTTTGTTCATTTATTCCTTAGAATCATGTATCGAATACATTGAAAAGTGGATTGAAGAATTTGACCATATTATGATATTCGCCTGGTGTGCACTCGATCAACCACCGAAATGGGAGTTACGGAAAGTACCGCGAAGAGCATTGCAAAGAATTATCATTTTGACATAGAATCATCTGACACTGATTTATTCGATCAGTTCACATATTTGGAAAAAGACGTTACCCCAGAGAAGATCCATTCGTGGGAAGAAAATAACACTGACACCGATGAACACTGGGTTGAATGCTTTCGACATTTTGACCAAAAGAAGGTCCCATACAATCACATGGTGAGAGTCGTATCGTATGTTCTCTGCTTACCAGGCACATAAGCTACCGTTGAACGCGTATTTTCTTTGATCAATCAGATTTGAAGCGATGAGAAATCACAACTGAAAATCGAGACATTGCGAGATCTTTTGTTTGTTCGGTCCAACAAATGACTTGTACGGAATTTTTCGAATTCGTAAAGAAGCAACCTCAAATGCTGAAAGAAATTGCATCAGATGGAAAATACACGTTCAGGAAAACTACTCGAGATCAATGAATTGATTACATAGGCCGACACTTTTGTAATTTAGCAGCAATTGCATTATTTCAGCTTTGAATGTATGTATGTACCTAAATATTTCTCAATTCGCAAATAAATATGCTGCAGTTTGTACGTCAAAAAGGTGTTTGGATATCGACTAATAAACGGCAATAAAATCAGTTCCAAAATTTTTCTCTAAAATTTTGTGTTGCTACAATCTTTTGTGTACGTAAATGAGTTTTTGGAAAAGCGGTCACACTATACCTTAATATAGAAAGGCCCTAACTCATATAGTCGTAGAAATGCAAAAAAAAACGTAACTAACTAAAACTTTTTTGTAGCTTAAAATGACTTATAATCAATCAAAAAGTGAATTTTGAATTTCTAGATGGTTACGGCTTTTCGTATTTCAGGGACAATGTGAGATAGGGCCTTTCTATATTAAGCTAACGATATACAACATATACATAATGATTAGTAGATGCTTTTTATAATTTTTTTTTTTGTAATGAGACATGGATAAGTAAAATTTTGCTCCCTTAATACATACATACATACATATGCAAACATATGTAAACATGTATGTATCTTAGAGCAGACATGGGCACTTTTTTGCCCGCGCAGTAGCGAAAGTGCGAGCGCGGGCTGGAGAAAGGGAAAAACAGTTTACGGGAGGAAGGGTATGAAAAGTTGCGAAAAAATTATTTATATCCCACCGACATCATGTTCATCGCAGTACGGCTGAGTAGGGACACGAATTTCGATACGATACGATACCATATCGATACTTTTGGCATTCGATACCGATATTTTCTACTCGATAGTTTTAAAACGATATTTTTTGGAATCGAGTACCCGAACCCTAGTATCGTATCGAATGTAATAAACTCACTCTGCAATATTATTGCATAGTCTTTTACTTTTCTTCTAACTTTTTGCAGCCCTGTAATGTTGTACTGAACATTGAATTGTTTTAGCTTTTGCAACCCTGTAATGACAACTGAGAATTGTATTTTTTGTAACAAACTGTCTTGAATTCGGAATTTTTAAAGAAAAGACACGCGGTTTTTTCACTTAACCTTAATTTTATAACAAGGTTCGTATTACTATTAATGTCTTCGCAACACACACATTACAAGGATAATATTATTAACAATTGATAATAAATTGGGCTTTTAAGAGCAGAAATGTGTAATATAGTTATACCATGTCCCCACCAAAAAGTTAACCATCTCAAATCGAACTTAACCACCTCACTAACTATTGCTGTCCACACTGCGGTTTAAGGTTTATAAAACAGTACAAATGTAAAGAACAGTGTTCGGACTTCCATAAATCGATTCAGGACTAAATTCCCACAAAAATCGGAGCAAAAACAAAATTTCCGTACTAGATTGAATTTTTGTTTCTGACATTAATTGTTTGACTATAATATTTTTTATATTCATGCTNGGGATAACCAACTCAGTAGCCATAACTACGTGGTTAGCTCCGGTGGGGACATGGTATTAGGATTGCATGTGGTGGAATTTGAACCCGCGACTTCGGTGTTTTAAGACAACACCTCAATCTCTACGTGTTGTTACACAATACGTTAGTGTTTGCCTGAGACTCTCCTCCGATTTCTAAAGTGCGCCTTAAGTTCTGAACACATTAAAAACGATGAGCTACGGGCCACAGCTTCCAATTTGTTATCTTCACTGTCTAAACGCTTTGTCGATAGCGACATGATTTTTTTGAATGCGTCGGCGACATCATGAATTTGTACGAGTTTGACATAAAAGAAGAGGAAGAACCTAATCTGTCGCTGGAAAAATAGAAATAGATCTAATCTGGCCACAACCACAGTCGTCGCGTAGCCCGGTCGGTGCCAAAATAATTATATACATAAGAGTACGTGTTAAAATAATTTGACAGCTATGGTCCATAGTTCGTCGTTTTCATTGTGTTCGGGCTATTAATGCTGTGGCACAAAAGGGGTCCCTACAGTTTTATGTCGACTTTGAACGGTGATTTTGTTTTAATGGGAAGCTGTTTTTCATTTTTGAGCACTTCTAATCATTACACCACAGCGGCCTATATATGAGACCCATATTCATATAAATTTTTTGGATATCGTATAATTTTTGGTATCGATATTTGGAATATCGAGTCTTNTCCCGGTAAAGAAAGAATGAAATAACTTTTTATTAATTTTAACCAAAGGCATTTTAACTTTAATGATAATTGCTCGCTGGATTAAGGCGCCTTTACACGGGTCGATTTTCTAGTAGATTTTTGTCGTTCAACCAAAATCTACCCGTTTAAATGACATCTCAACCACTAGCTGGTCGATTTTCCAGTCTACAGATATCGACCCTTATAAGGCTGCTTTAGCTCCTTATTTGTACAAGGATACGAGGAGAAATGAATTGTTTTTTATCAAGATAAGAAATGCACATCTACTACGAATACTTGGTATTTACTTCCATTTTTGTAGTCCGAACCCAGCAAAGAGCGCTCGGCAGTGTTGCCACTTGAAAACATTTTTAGGTACCAAAACGCCTACCAAATCAGTTTCCAAACTACCAAAATTTTTCATCATTAAAACGAGATTTCACGAGTTTGCGGGGGTTTTATCTACACAAATTAGCAGCAAAAATTAGAACTACACATACTATTGCTTACAGTATTGGTTAATTATTCACACCATTAAACAAACACACAAATAAAACAAAATAAATTCGGGCCTTTAAATAAAATAATTAAGTTATTGTATAAAAAACTTCTATAAAATATGTTAATATCTTTGAGATTGATTCAATTCATATCAAAAAATCTTTTTTTGTGTGTGAAAAAACAAAAGCAGACATTTTATGCATTTCAATAAAAAAATTTCCAAATTTGATTCAATTTGCATGCACTCACCCTTTTTACCAATACACTCACACTTTGCAAATTGCCTATCACCAATTTTTCTTCCAAAACGATAGGTAATTTCTTGTTAATTTCAACAGCTAATCGGTCATAGCCTAAGGAAGTGAGTTTTTGTTTGCAGAAAATTGTTTGCTTAATAAAATATATAAAAATATAGAGAAATCTTATACGTGTAAGCAGTGTTTTGAACGTGTAAACTTAAATTAAGCGAACAAATTTTAATGTTCAATTTGGTTGTATTTTCAAAACATTTTTGCCTACCACAAGCTTCATCAAACCAACCAAGTACCAACGCAGAATGGAGCTACCAATTTTGGTCCAATTGGACCAAAACGGCAACGCTGGCGCTCGGCGAAGGTAAGCTAGTGATCAAATTTGCCAACAGGGCAAATAGAAAATTAAAAGTGCCAAAAAAGGGGTCATTCTCTTTAGTTCTTCCCATTAGCATTAAATTTAGACAAATTAAAACAAAAGCCCAATGTCAAAGTAAGATAAACCAGTTGTATACACTATAGAAATTAGAAAATTTTAGTTGAGAAAAAGAAGTTCACGCAAAGGATTTCACAAAAATGTATTTAAATTTGGCTTTTTTTCAAAAGTGCCATTTTGGCACTTTGTGCAAAATTGAAAAATTCAGTGCCATTTCAAGTAAAATAGTGCCAAAATGGCACGGTTTGAGCCAAGTTGGCAGCCCTGATCGCCAAGTTTTTTATTTAAAAAAGCACCAAAATACTGAAAATAGCGCAATTTTCCCCCAAAAAACACCAATTTTGTGTTGCTGTGTTTAATGGTATTTGCGCATATAAAGCTGTATGTTCAAATATTTTAAGTAATCACACAATGAAACTTGTAAATATTTCCAACTATGCGCAGTTAATCAATTTAATAAATTTAATTTGCAAAATGTTTTTTTATTCGTAAAACAATTTCCAAAACTTGGTTTTTCTAGAGGCTTTATTTTCATGCAATTGCTTACTTTTGTACAAATGCGCACACCCAGCTAATTAGCAGAATATTCTATGGATTCCGTGATAGAAACTGTGTGAAAATATTGCGTTTAGATTATCTTGGACCATATTATCCAGAGGAGAAGCTCGGCCAAACACTAACATATGTGTAAGTCAAATACAATGTCACCATAGAATCACGTTTTTATTATAAAATTGCCTTGAAAAGGGCACCAAAGAACAAAACAAGCGCTAAACTAAACAATTTTCGCCTTTTAATTCCCTAAACGCACTTAATTTCTTGCGAAAGGCACAAAGTTGGCAACAGTTATATCGATGTCAAATTTGCTCATATACAAGCATGGACAGAGAGTGAGCGCCTGCTTAAAGAGCGTAAGCATCACATGCAAATACATGCGAGAGCGTAACAAAGCGAACGCAAATTCATTCAAACGTAATTGGCACACTAACACAATCACGCTTTCAGCTCGCGTTTACTTGTGGTAGTGATCACATCTGCTCATATACACTCCTCGTCATTTGAATTGCACACCCTTTCAATTCTTAGTATTTACAGTTTTCCGTTTGTTTATTTAATATAAATTTTTTGTAAAAATATCGTCACTACATACGAATAAAGGCTGGTGTTTTGACGGTGAAAAAAAGCGTTAAAAAAAATTTTGCAAAAAAAGATGCTTATAAAAAACTTTGGCGAAGTATGTTAAGAGTATTTGACGCTGAAATTTGTTTATGCGTCTTTTTCGCCGGCAACTTTTGAGCTCGCGCCTTTATTCGTGTCTAGTGACGATATAGCATATTCTACGGGTAAATGCAATTTTAAAATTTTTTACAAACTAAAACTTAAAAGAAAGTTTATTTTCCATTTCTTGGGCAGCATTTTATATGATTTTTTCGTTTTTCTCGAGAGCTGGAAACAGTTCTTAAAAAAGGTCAACATAGGAGTGTGCCATCCTAATGACCTGCAGTGAATAAGTTAATAATATTTTTAGAAAAATTTCTGATATGCAGTTTTGTAGCCCATTCAATTATAGTGTAATTAAGTGCAAGTTTGAAGTGACTCTAAAACAGCCCCGATTTTTCAAATTCATTTATTTTTTATTGACAGTGCTGCGCATTTTATTCCATATAAAAGTTTTGTCGAGCATACTTTGTATGAGAGAAAATGCGCACCACTATCACCAAAAAAATTCTCAAAAATCACCGGTATTTTACAGACACTTGAGACTTGCACTTTATTGTACCCCTTTGTTGACATTTTTTTAACTCTGTATAAAGTTTTGAAATCGGATGTAATGAATATTAAATAAACAAAATTCAAAGTGTAAATACTAAAGATTAAAAAGTTGAGCTATTCAAATGACGAGGAGTGTATGTGGCGTACGTTTGGGAGAGTGAGCCTTTTTACTCCAGAATGCGTGTGCAGTGGCTCTCAATGCTATACGTGTATTAGTAAGATTTGTTGCCCCCTTCCCGTTTGCCCATGATTTTCCCCTGATCTAGCCCGCGAAATGGGCTCGCATGCCCGTACGGGCAAAAGAGCCCATACGGCCAAAAGTGCCCATGTCTGTCTTAGAGTATGCTCAAAATTTGTTTTATATAGAAGAAAATTCGTAGCACCGTCAACAGAAAAATCAAAAGAAATTTAAAATTTGCACATTATTATACTAAAATTTAATGAGCTATAAAACCGTATACTGGATTTTTTTTAATTACTCTTTAAAAAGTTTGCAATTTTGATGAAACTGCAAATGCTCGTAAATTTCGTACAAAGTTTGAAACTTGGATTTATATGGTGTTTGTTAAAATCTAAGCCATGTTTTAATATAAAATAAACAAAAAATATTTCATGCGAAAAACATTGCGAAGCAGCACTAATGCTTTTATAAAAAAAACAACGGTTTGTATAAGTTTTTTCCACTTGCCGATTTTTACATAAACCTTTTTTATGTATTCGTCAATTTCGTACACACAGAATGGCATTTTATACAGTGTTGCCACTGCCTTAGCCTTTAAAGTATCCATAAAAAATCGAAAACTGTATCCAAATGTATCCACCGAAAAAGCGGACATTTTTACACAGTACATCTATGGAAGAGAAACTTGGCCCCTTAACAAACTTATTAACATGTAGTCAGTATTTTCCTATCCTTAGACATGGATTTGGGAAACAGAGGCTCGTAGTTATAGTCAAAATTAAGACGACTCTAAAGTTAATTGCAGCTTTTTGACATAATTTTCAAAAAAGCTGCAACTAACTGAAGTGTCGATTTAATTTTGACTATAACTACGGTCCTTTGTTTCCCAGATCCGTTTCTAACAATGGGGAAATACTGACTACAACGACGAGCCAAAGTTTCCGCATGTTCAATGCTTATTACTACGATTAGATTCCCACAAATAATACATGAAAAAAGTGTTTCCTAGCCTATCAAAATAATACTAATTTAAACTTATTTTGACCTGTTACATTTAGTTCAGTAAATTGTTATTTCTTGCTGTTGTGGTTACAATGTTTTTCAATCAAATTGGTGGATTAGGAGCTATCTATGAAATTGGGCGCGTTCATAAGACGTAGCTGCTTAGATCATCTGCTACGAAACTGCTGATGTGAAACTGCCAAATGAACAGCTGATAAATGTAAACAAATGAAATTGCAACAAATAGAGATAGTTGCGCCGATACTATTTAGAATTCAACGCTGAGCGGCCGCCGTGTTAAAAAAATCGTTCAATGTTACAATGAATTAAACAGTGTAAAACTATATAGCAAAAATCTTAAAAACATATATTTAGAAACGTAGTATTATTATAAAATATTTTAGTTACTCTATCACGTCAGTAATATAAAATATAATAAGTTTGTTTGCAACTGCCACCTAACAAAGCGGCGTTAAATTTAATATAAGCGGCGTAAGCCTTTTCGATCAGCTGTTTACGCTACGCCCAACACGTTGGGTTCAAAAGTTGCCAACTGTTGGGCTGAGCGTAACTACTCAACTGTGCGTTTCTAAGACAAATAGCCAACGGTTGGGCAACAGCTACGTCTTATAAACGCGCCCATTGAATCATGACCGTAGAGTTGAGAACTGAGAGCGGCAAATAAAACTGCTGTCTAGTGATGTGCTGAATTGTCGGTACCCAATACTTAGAAAAGGTTTCGGTACCCAATACTTCCTTATCGATACCCGATACTAATTCTTTACATTAAACCTTCGCCATTATACGCATTTAAAGTTTAGAAAAAACTTTCATTACTAATTTATATGATATCGGCTAAAACACTTGAACTTATCGCAACAGAGAAATATTATTTTATCAGTTTTAACCCTAGTCGATCCAAGGTTCACGAAAAATACTTTGAAGGATGAAGAAGCCTTTCAGGGGGGGAGATTCTGTAACCAGTTAGCGACGAGTTTTGGATCGATATCGCACTTGTTGACGTAAAAATATTTCATATCATACGTCAACAAAACCGATACCGATTCGAAAATTGTCGCTAACTGGTTAAAGAATCTGTCGCTAACTGGTTACAGAATCTGCCTACAAAAATGATATCGTCCGATTCAGCTGGAACAAAAATGCCTCAAACAAGTAAGAGTTTCTCTGTTTTATGGCCTCGAACCGACATATATACATTTTTCATTTGAATCAGTATTAAAAGCTCTATTGGCTCATACATTCGGGTTTTGATAGCGAGTCTCCCCTGAACCGTTTTTTCCATATTTTTGGCTTATGTGCGCTTTTATTCGAAACATAAATGTTTGGGTACCGAGTATGGAGAGTATTGGATACTTAAAAGTATTGAATCAGCACAACACTACTGCTGTCATCTCGACTGTGACGTCAGCCAAACAGCTGATTCTGTCAAATTCACTGAGGGCCGATTGGCGGTATTGCCATCGGCACCACCAAGGCGAATTTATACAAGGTGGCATAGTTGCCAACTTGGTGCTTTAAGCACTAGATTTAGTGCTTTTTGAAAATTAAAACGCCAAAAAAAATATTTAGTGCCTAGTGCCTTTTTTAGTGCTTTTTTTCTGAAGCTAAATTACTCCCATATAGTTAAAACCTGAAATAATTTTGAAATATTTAAAGCTGTGGCAGCACAGAATTTACAAAAATCTACAAATTTAAATGCACTTAAATACAATCATGATTGATAAAAAGCTGAACTTGCAAAAACACCTTGTTCAATTCTATTCGCGTTGAAAATGCTAGTAGATATGCGAGTAAGTTAAGTATTTCTTTTTTTTCGTTTCTAATTATTTGTAAAAATTTTTATTTTTGTACCACCAATTGATTCAAAACCATTTGGTGCTTTTAGTGTGGTAAAGCTCTTTTTTCCAAGTTTTTGGTACTTTTTGAAAATCAAAAGTTGGCAACACTGCAAGGTGGTGTTGATGGCGAATTTAGATTTTCGCCGAGGTACGTCTTAATGTCAAAATGATGTGTTTGTTGTAAAATGAATTCGCCTTGTTTACAACAAACACATCATTTTGACGTTCAGTAGTACCGCGGCGAAAATTTAATTCGTCATCAACTCCACCACGGCGAATTTATACAAGGTGGTGTTATCGGATCCGCTGATTTCACGGCGAATTTGTACATTTTGTCAAAATGGTGTGCTTGTTGTAATTTTGCTTTGTACTGATTGTCAATGTGCGTATAATTTGTTGTTGTAATTTTTGTTTTTGTTCTGTCAACACCACCTTGTATAAATTCGCCTTGAACTCCACCTTGTATAAATTCGCCTTGGGCACCACCTTCTGTATTCTCTCCACCGTGTTGCGTGTATACATATGTATATACATATGTACATGTATGCATACCCACTGGGAAAATAGGTAAGCACCTTACGAGGTAAGCCATGTTTTCTTTCAGTTCTTAATACCAAAATTGTCATCATGGCCAATGTGATATACAAGTAAAGCACAAAATGAAGGCCTCCGACGACCAATTACGTTGTCAGTTGCAAAATAACCTGCAGCCGAAGTTATTTCCAAGCGCCGAACTACTCCGAGCGACTGCTCTGCATTACACCTAGCTTACTTTGTAAAGCGCCTCAGAAGTATGTCTGATATCAAATGAACATTCTAAATTCCTACTTACATAAAGCGGCTACGTCTTTGTTAAAGTAAGGGAGATTCGTCAGTGAAGTGGTAAGGACCGCCGGGTGAAGTGTAAGTTGCTGGTAAGGTATTGCCCTTCACCCGGCGGTCCTTATCACTTCACTGACGAATCTCTCTTACTTTAACAAAGACGTAGGCGCTTTATGTAAGTAGGAATTTAGAATGTACATTTGGTATCAGACATACTTCTGAGCCGCTTTACAAAGTAAGTTACGTGTAATGCAGAGCAGTCGCTCGGAGTAGTTCGGTGCTTGGAAATAACTTCGGCTGCACGTTATTTTGCAACTGACAACGTAATGTGTCGTCGGAGGTCTTCATTTTTTGCTTTACTAGTAGACGACATTGGCCATGATGACAATTTTGGTACTAAAAACTGAAAGAAAATGTGACTTACCTCGTAAGGTGTTTACCTATTTTCCCAGTGGGTATATACGAACGAACATTTCCAAAAAAAAAAGCAAAAAAGGTTTTGACTGCCGTAGCCGAGTAGGTGGAGATGTCGACTATAATTCCATGTGTAGCACGTTCAAATGCCGGTATATTGAGTATTTAATTGTTAGAAACAAATTTATTAATATACAAAATTTATACATTTCGCATGAAATTTCAAATTTGTCAATAGCATTTTCAATGTTGATAATTTATCAAGAAAAGAGCTTTTGATTTCTGTGCTAGAATACCAATTATTGATAAATAATAAAAAAATTGACAAATTATAAAGATACGGTGTACAAATAAATAGTATCTGGCTATGCCAAACGAAAAAGAAAATTTTGACAAGTGAAAAACCACACAAACTGCCTTATCCTGAGTTTCGCCCGATAATTGTTCATCCGCCGTAGTAAATACATGGAAACCAAAAGTGATAAATGAACCGGTTCGGAATTGCACAACGGGGTCATGGTCATGATTCAATAATAAAAGGTTTGCTCAAAAAGCAGTTTTCTCGCTCCCTCTTGACAAAATCGGCTCCCTTAGCAAAGCACTGTGTGTGGGTTCGTGTGTGTGTGCAAAGCTTTTGTAAGGCAACTAAGGGAGTGTCAAAAGTCATGTCAATAATGAGCAAACCTTTAATTATTGAATCATGGGTCATGGTAACCCCGGACAGCCTCGAACATTCTTTTGACATTCCTCCTTGCACTGCGGTAAATTCCCGGTGGAAGAATAACGGAACCAGTCCAAATGACGCAGTGCCCGTTACTCTTCCAACGGGAATAACTAATTTCCCGCAGTGCAAAGGTATAAAAACCCGCTGGCAACCCCACGGTCGCCCATTCTTATGTCAACTTCTTCAATCAAACAGCTACACATGCACAATTCCCATGGTGGAATAATAACAAGGTGTTATCAGTAGCGACGTGTTTGTTGTAATTTTGACAAGATCGGCATGCTTATTTTCAGTGCTGCCGATCTTAATTTTTATACTACTATTCGTTGGGAAATAGTATCTAAAATACTCCATTTTGGTATTTCGTTTTATAGCGATTTTTAAAGAACTTGGTGTTATCAGAACGATATTAATATTTAAAATTGCTGGATTTGTATAATTTGTGTCCTCAAAATATAAAATATAAAAGATATCGTGGTTATCAATGGAAAAAGACGTACACAAAAATCGTATGGAAAGGGGATTTTTTTATATTAAATATCTTTTGCTGCATTGTCAGAATATCGAGCCAAATGGACAACTGATACACTAGAATTGAGCGGCAGTATGGTTAAATTACGATTTCGATTATATTATCGATATTCATGTGTTTTAATCTATTTAAAATATCATTTACAGTATTTTAGGAAATTGCTTTATTTTACGGCCTTTACTTTTTTATAAGTTACAATATATGTCCAAGCTGTGTGGAGCTGACGATACAAACATATATTTAGGCTTATAAGCCTGTAATTATACATTTTTCTACATTTAAGACGTTTTTACAGGAAATAGTGCTTTTTGCGTTCCTATGCACTTCTGCATCTGTTCTCCTTTTACTCTCATT